>NC_065522.1:19648955-19678351 GCF_006386435.1 Epinephelus moara
GACTTTTTTATGCAGTTTTGAACGACATAATATCATATGACTTTTTTATGCAGTTTTGAACAACATGCTATACTATGACTTTTTAATGCCATTTTGAACTACATGCTATCCTATGAGTTTTTTATGCAATTTTGAATGACATGCTATATTATGACTTTTTAATGCCATTTTGAACTACATGCTACAGTATGACTTTTTTTATGCAGTTTTGAACAACATGCTATAGTATGACTTTTTTATGCCATTTTGAACTACATGCTATGGTATGACTTTTTTTATGCAGTTTTGAACATGCTATACTATGAGTTTTTTTATGCAGTTTTGAACGACATGCTATCCTATGAGTTTTTTATGCAGTTTTGAACGACATGCTATACTATGACTTTTTTATGCAGTTTTGAACGACATAATATCCTATGACTTTTTTATGCAGTTTTGAAAGACATGCTATAGTATGACTTTTTTATGCAGTTTTGAACGACATAATATCCTATGACTATTTTATGCAGTTTTGAACAACATGCTATAGTATGACTTTTTTTATGCAGTTTTGAACAACATGTTATACTATGACTTTTTTATGCCATTTTGAACTACATGCTATCCTATGACTTTTTTATGCAGTTTTGAACGACATAATATCCTATGACTTTTTCATGCAGTTTTGAACGACATAATATCCTATGACTTTTTTATGCAGATTTGAACAACATGCTATACTATGACTTTTTAATGCCATTTTGAACTACATGCTATAGTATGACTTTTTTATGCAGTTTTGAACGACATAATATCCTATGACTTTTTTATGCAGTTTTGAAAGACATGCTATACTATGACTTTTTTATGCAGTTTTGAACTACATAATATCCTATGACTTTTTTATGCAGATTTGAACAACATGCTATACTATGACTTTTTAATGCCATTTTGAACTACATGCTATAGTATGACTTTTTTATGCAGTTTTGAACAACATGCTATACTATGACTTTTTAATGCCATTTTGAACTACATGCTATATATGACTTTTTTTATTCAGTTTTGAACAACATGGTATACTATGACTTTTTTATGCCATTTTGAACTACATGCTATCCTATGACTTTTTTACGCAGTTTTGAACGACATGCTATAGTATGAGTTGTTTATGCAGTTTTGAACGACATAATATCCTATGACTTTTTTATGCAGTTTTGAAACACATGCTATACTATGACTTTTTTATGCAGTTTTGAACGATATAATATCCTATGACTTTTTTATGCAGATTTGAACGACATGCTATACTATGACTTTTTAATGCCATTTTGAACTACCTGCTATAGCATGACTTTTTTTATGCAGTTTTGAACAACATACTATTCTATGAGTTTTTTATGCAGTTTTGAAAGACATGCTATACTATGACTTTTTTATGCCATTTTGAACTACATGCTATCCTATGACTTTTTTATGCAGTTTTGAACAACATACTATTCTATGAGTTTTTTATGCAGTTTTGAACGACATGCTATCCTATGACTTTTTTATGCAGTTTTGACCGACATGCTATACTATGACTTGTTTTCATGGTTTTGGACGACATACCATGCTATGACTTTTATTCATGGTTTTGGACGACGTACTATACTATGACTTTTTTTCATGGCTTTGAACGACATACTATACTATGACTTTTTTCATGGTTTTGAAAGACATACTATACTATGACTTTTTCATGACAATTTTAAATTCATACTATGGTATGACATTTTCATGACATCTTTGATGTCACACTTTACTATGACAGTTTTATTACATTTCTAATGCCATACTATAGTATGACTAAAGTATTTAAATTATTTTTTCAGGTTGTGTCCCGTTGTAATCCAACTACCCTGGACTCTCTAAATAGAGGGACTGATTGAAAAAAGTTCACTGTTTAATTCTTAAGAATAATACCAAAGATACACTTACACTTTCTCCTGCCAAATCTCAACCTCTTTTCTCCACCATGGTCAACCCTGGGAGAATACACAAAGTCAGACCAATTCTCTTTCACAATAAAAACACTTTAACTAACGATTCATTTTTACACATAGTTAAAACAATATCCAGCGCCTCGTTTGAGAACGTGTGTCTCTACCTGAGAGTGTCCAGTCTCCAGGTTGGATCGTGTAGTCCAGTATGGAGCAGCTTTACTCCTGAATCTCCTGGGTGATTGTAACTCAGATCCAGCTCTCTTAGATGGTAGGGGTTTTCACTCAGGGCAGAGACCAGTGCAGTACAACCTTTCACTGTGACCAGACAGCCTGACAGTCTGCATGCACAAAAAACACTAGCCTTCAAACAATGCTGAACAGTATGTTTAGTTAAGACTGACAAAATGCCCACCATGACTGAAAATAGAAGATGTGCTCAAAGTCAAATCAGTAAAAAAAACAAAAACAAAATGAACCTACCTGAGAGTTTCAAGGCTACAGTTTGGACTCTTCAGTCCGGCAGAGAGGAGCTCCACTCCAGAATCCTCCAGGTCATTGCCACTCAGGTCCAGCTCTCTCAGACTGTATGACGGGGAGCTCAAAACTGATGCTAGAGTGTTACAGCTTCCCGCTGTCAGGTTACAGCCATTCAACCTTCAAAGAGATGCACATGTTTAAAGTGCCACTTACTAATGTTTGATTTGGTGAGCTCTTATTTCATTAAAGTGTTTGACAAGAGTTGGCAGCTTATTAGGTACAACTAATTGAATCAGTGAATTCAGAAAATATGCGACATCTGAGTAAATATATCAGTGTGTCATATTTCATATCATATTTAATTATTCTTAATAGCTGATTGTAGCCAAGTACCATAATGCAGTGATGCAAACACAGGTATGGTGAAAAAAGAGAGAGCCTCTGAACTTCTAGGGGGTTCCGGGGGCATGCCCCCAGAAGAAAAGTTTGACTATTTTAAAGTTAAAATACATCAATCTGGTACACTTCGGGAGCAAATTTAGGAGGCAAGATATATAAAGAACTTCTCGTTTCTGTAAACAATTTTGGCCACAGTAAGCTAAATATCTAAAATATGCATTAACCAAGCTAAAAAGGCCAGAGAATGTCATGAGCAAAAGTCCCCAGTTTGCTTAACAAAGTGACAGTGTTAAAAAAAACAAACAAAAGCAATATAGGCTATATGTTAATAGGTCAGTATTAATATTTTGATTTTAGCTGCATTTTAATGGTGTAAACTTTATTTTATCCTCAGAGTGACAGCTGACAGTGTGGATGATTTTACATTCTGCAGCTCAGAATAACTTGAGACACCTGATAACTGAAAATAAAAACTAAAGAAATAACCCACATTGTTAATTAGCTCCCGTGATTATAAATATAACATTTCGATCAGATAGACCTCATCAGTCATTAACTACTTTTACACTCTTTGGTTCGGTAGCAGAAACAGTCTGGAATTATTTTAAAGTTCTATTACAGTATGTGATATTAAGAATGATTTCATCCTGTCATCAAACTAAATAGCGAAAAATACTCTGTACTTAAGTCATAATAATTCTTAAATGTGCCTTAGCCTACTTTTAATATTTGTAAATTATTATTATTATTATTATTATTATTATTATTATTATTTCTAGTCTCTACATCTGTTAAATCAGACAAGCTGATGTTCGCAAAATTATTGACAAGGATTTTTTATCTGTTTTATCTGTCTTATTTTATTCTGTTGTAGCCTATGATTACAGGCTGTTGTTACTTAGTTGAAAATAACTGTTTTGCTGTCACTGAAACAGAAGTTTTTTACAGATAGGCTACCATTTCATCTCATATGAGTATGAGTTCATGATGACGATGTCGCTCCTAATTAACAACTCCACCTCTTTCACATGAACGCGCTCATTGCTGGAAAACACAGAGATGACAGAGCGAGTTGATAACCAGCTTTGTAGTAGTGGTTATCCTGGATGGGCATTGTTAGGCTCTGTGAAGCCAGCTCACCTAAAGAAAGCCTGGCTATGTTAAACATGCATCGTAGTACAGGCCGACCGGGGGAGAGCGAGTATCAGAGCGGAGACAGTGGAGTGACAGATCGTGGGAGAGAGAAAGGCAGGCGAGCAGTGACACACATCCTGCGACTAGAGTTGCTTTACCTGCGACAGCTGTTTTATTTTTATTCTCCCCTTCCTCAATGCAGTTCCATCATGTAGCGTGACAAAAATAGGATTTATTATGAATCGTTAAGGGCATCTGTCAGTTATTTTTGGAAATACCTAATTTTCTAGTTTAGAAAACATTATTTTAGAACAGTGGTAATAGTCTGGAAACATAAATATTTTTCCATACTTTATTTTTCATTTTCCATACTTTATTTTTCATTTTCCATACTTTTTAATACCTGGAAATTGATCAAATTTATTTCCATACTTTCCATACTTGCGTAGGAACCCTGGTTTTTTAAAACTAACTTAACAAACCCTAATTTGAAAGAACATGAGATTACATCATGGCCTGTGAAATAGCTTCTTGGCCTCTGATATAAAAGTAGAACATGTCACTGGTGAATGTGTAGGGTCACCCTTCACAAACTGAATTATCCTGACCTGAGAGTTTCGAGTCTACAGTTTGAACTCTGCAGTCCAACAGAGAGCAGCTTCACTCCTGAATCCCTCCGGTTGTTGTAAATCAGGTCAAGCAGGGATTGGATCTCAGAGTTCCTGACATACTGTTTAAGAACGGTGACACTTGGGGTTCTTTCCCATAAAAAAAAAAAAAAGTAGTACATTACTTTTAGCAGTAACTAAGTACCACAGAGCATTACTCTACTACTAGGATTTTGGGTACTATTATTACATTTATGATGTCATGTATAAGTACAGGTTACCATCTGAAATTAAGTATTTACTTTTTTAACTGGCAAGTTCAAAATAACCAGAAAAAATAAGAAAAAATGACCAGAAACCAGAAAAATATCCCCCAAAGGTTTTTGTGTCTTGTCATGCCATTACAGGCTACATTAGAGTCAGGACTTACTTCATAACTTCCAAACACGAGGTTACTTCTGGCCTATGAAATAGTTTCTTTGCTTCTGTTATAAAGGTAAAACAGGTCACTGTTGAATGTGTAGGGTCACTCTGCACAAATGGAGTTATCCTGACCTGAGAGTTTTGAGTCCACAGTGTGGATTCTGCAGTCCACCAGCGAGCAGCTCCACTCCTGACACCTCCAGGTCGTTGTTACTCAGGTCAAGCTCTTTCAGATTATTGGACGGGGAGCTGAGAACTGAGGCCAAAGCTTCACAGCTTCTCTCTGTCAGCTTACAGCCATTCAACCTACAAGGAGATGTACAATATTTCATATATTCACTACTGAGCCAGGCAGATTGAGGTGCCACTCAGGTTTGAGTGTCATCCTGACAAATTGTTCAAGAACTCCAACACTTTGGGTTCTTTGTATAAGGAAAAAAAAACAAGTATCAATAAGAACAGTGTCGGCGGTACAAAAATAACACATTACATAAACATAAACCACCGCACACTGAACTGAATTACCGTGGTTTTATTAAGATCAAACAACGCATTTAGCCCGTGGCTTCTTCAGGTTTGCTCAACAGAATCACATGAGCAAAATAAGAAGCTAAATATACATGGGTCACATGACTATCAGTTATTTCAATTTTCTTTTTCATTATTTTTCTCTCACATTCTTCAAAAATATTTCTCAAAAGATAATTTACAAGTCATCCAAAAAGCATTATAAATTTACACAAATTACATAGATCAAAAAGCAAACAAGATTCATAAAGAGTACAAGAGTTACAAGAATTATATGTGATTCAACCCCATTTAACCTCCCCTCCACAGGTAATTTGGATCCATAGGGAGAGATGAGCCTTGTGACTTCCTTGTCACTCCCCCTTTCCATCTAGCAGTGTCTTTATAAAATCTTCATCTCAGTCGTCTACATAATGGCATGAGTTTAAATCACATATTCTTGTGACTCATGTACTCTCTATGAATCTTGTTTGTTTTTTTGAGCTATGTAATTTTAGTAAATTTATTATGCTTTTTGGATAAATTGTATAAAATAACTTTTGAAAAATGTTTTTGAAAAACATGAAAGAAATAATATTGAAAAAGTGAAATAACTGTGATAACTGTGTCCATTCAGTTTCCTGGATCTTTCCTCTGCATTCCTCCCAGTGTTAAAAGGTGTTCCTCAGGGTTCAATACAGGGGCCATTGTTGTTTTCTATATGTAGATAATCTCTGTGACAATTTATCAAATGCTGCCCACCATTTCTATGCAGATGATACCGTCATCTATTGTTTGTCCCCTTCAGTAGTAAAAGCTCTGGAATACCTGCAGTCTGCCTTTGATGTTGTTCAGACCCACTTAATACAACTTAAGCTGGTGTTAAATGCAGAAAAATCCAAATTCATGCTATTTTCAAATGGCAAGACTTAACATCTGATCTTCCAAAGATTTTAACTACTCAAGGGACTGACATTGAAATTGTTAAAACTTACAAGTATTTAGGTATCATCACTGATCAGAACTTGTCTTTTAAATGATATATCAAACACCTTGTTTCCAAGCTGAAGGTTAAATTGGGCTTCTTTTTTTAGAAATAAATCTAACTTCTACCTTCAGGCAAGGAAACACTTGATATCGGCAACTTTTTTTTACCTCTTCTGGATTATGGTGATTTGCTTTTCATGAATGCCCCTGATCAGTGCCTAAAGAAGTTAGACACTGTGTATCATTGTGCTTTGGCTCTATTACTGGTTGTGGCAGTCGCATACACCACTGTACAAAAGTAGAACAGGTCACTGTTAAATGTGTAGGGTCACTCTTCGCAAACTGAGTTATCCTGACCTGAGAGTTTCAAGTCTACAGTGTGGACTCTGCAGTGCAACAGCGAGCAGCTCCGCTCCTGAATCCTCCAGGTCGTTGTTACTCAAGTCAAGCTCTTTCAGATTACTGGATCGGGAGCTGAGAACTGAGGCCAAAGCCTCACAGCTTCTCTCTGTCAGCTTACAGCCATTCAACCTACAAGGAGATATACAGTATGTCATGTAATTGGTACTCAGCTACTCAGGTTAAAGAATGAATGAATAAGATATACTGTTCAAGAATTCTGACGCTTTGGGTTCTTTGTAAAAAAGTAGTAGAAGTAAATAAACAGGATTTCAGTTTATATCAACTCATTAAAAAAAAGTTCCAAAATTGAATTAAAAGCTGTTATAATCAAATCAAATAAAATGCTGGTATAATAAAGATAGATAAAACAGCTTTGTTCTAAGGTTAATAAATTGCTCTTTTGATAAAGTTAAATAAATAATAATAATAATAATAATAATAATAAATAAAGTACTGTTCTAATGAAATGAATCAAAGCAGAACCACTTACAGCTCTCCAGTTCATATATTAAAAATATTTGCAAGTCGCAGTGATGCTCCATGGTTGCAAAATGCAACTAAATAGATGTGGTCTGAAGCCCTGCAGAT
Source organism: Epinephelus moara (assembly GCF_006386435.1). Lineage (NCBI taxonomy): Eukaryota > Metazoa > Chordata > Actinopteri > Perciformes > Serranidae > Epinephelus > Epinephelus moara. The sequence goes on from NC_065522.1 coordinate 19,656,445, forward strand.
AAAAAACACACACTTCACCTGCGTATACACTTGGGGTCGGGGGGGTCCATAAAGTATAGTATCACAGCATTTCATGTGGCAATATTGTAACGACACACAGATGCGAAATATCGATTTTTGATTTTCTAAATTACCAATATCGAAGCAAGTTTCATGCCAGTGGCTTATTAGTTTCCTGCTCACAGTGAATAAATCATCATGTTCAATGGTGCTGTGTTAACAGTTAAACTTTTAATGATAGTGTGAGCAGGTAAGACTCAGGTGAAGGTAACGCAAAACCTGTGCAATCAGTAACACAATACTTTATACAGACAGTAGTATTGTAAAGTAACTTGTTGCTCTCAAATGAAAGTAATAAGTGATATGTGATGTAGAAAATTAACTTGCAGAACGCTACGTATCAATAAATCCAGTTATTTATCCACTTACAGTGATGTACTGGAGGCTTTGACCACCGGCAGCAGCCTCAGCAGACCCTCCTCTGAAGCAGAGTATTTCTTCAGGTCAAACACGTCCAGCTCTTCTTCTGATGACAGTAAGATGAAGACCAGAGCTGACCACTGAGCAGGGGAGAGTCGGTCTGTGGAGAGATTCCCTCGTCTCAAATGCTCTTGGGCCCCCTCAAGCAGAGAATGGTCATTCAGCTCATTCAAGCAGTGAAACAGATTAATGCCTCTCTCTGGGGAGGGATTCTCGGCGATTTTCTCCTTGATGTACTGGACTGTTTCCTTTATTGTCTTTGGGTTATTTCTTGTTGGTTTCAGCAGACCTTGGAGGAGAGCCTGATTGGTCTCCAGTGAAAGCCCCAAAAGGAAGCGAAGAAACAAGTCCAGATGTCCATTTGGAGACTTTAAGGCCATGTCCACAGCTCTCTGGTAGAAGTCTTTTGCAGCAGGTTTGTGCCGGAGTTTCACAGGCCACCAAGAGGTGGCTTGCATGTTGGACAAAAGATTGACACCAGAGTTGTTGAAGGTCAAGAAGACGTGAAGAGCAGCTAGAAACTCCTGAATGCTCAGATGGACAAAGCTGAAAATCTTTTCCCGGAACAGCCCTCTCTCCTCTCTAAAGATCTCTGTGAACACACCTGAGAACACAGAGGCTTCTTGGATATCAATGCCACACTTGTGCAGGTCTTCTTCATAGAAGATCAGGTTGCCTTTCTCCAGCTGCTCAAAAGCCAGTTTTCCCAGAGACAGAATCATCTTCCTTGTTGTTTTGTTCCAGACAGGGTATTCATGTCGGGGTATGTCATCATTCATATAATACTTGGAGTGCATCACTTTAGACTGAACCAACAGGAAGCGGATATAAAACTCAGTCAGAGTCCTGGGCAGCTCTCCCCTCTCTCTGGTTGTCAAAATATGCTCAAAAACTTCAGAAACCATGGAGCAGAAGAGTGGAATGTGGCACAGGATGCAAAGCATTCGTGAACACTTGATGTGGGCAATGATTCTGCTGGCCATCTCCTCATCTCTGAATCTCCTCCTGAAGTACTCTTCCTTTTGTGGATCAGTGAACCCTCTCACCTCTGTCACCATGTCAACAAACTCTTGAGGGATCAGATTGGCTGCTGCTGGTCGTGTGGTTATCCAGAGGCGAGCAGAGGGAAGCAGCGTCCCTCTGATCAGGTTTGTCAGCAGCACATCCACTGAGGTCAACTCTGTCACATCGGTCACAATCTCATTGTTGCGGAAGTCCAAAGGAAGTCGACACTCATCCAGACCGTCGAAGATGAACAGAACGCGGAAACTGTCAAATCTGTAGATTTCTGCTTCCTTGGTTTCACTGAAGAAATCATGCACAAGTCTCACCAAGCTGTACTTTTTGTCTTTTACCAAGTTCAGCTCCTGGAAAGTGAACGGAAATGTGAATTCTATGTCCTGGTTGGCGTGGCCTTCAGCCCAGTCCAGAATAAACTTCTGAGTTGAAACTGTTTTCCCAATGCCAGAAACTCCACATGTCATCACCGTTCGGTTTGGCTGATCCCTTCCAGGTAAGGGTTTAAAGATGTCCACACATTCGAGTGATGTGTCTTTTTGTTTGTTGACTCCTCCATTGTCTCGCTCTGTAATGTAGAGCTCTGTGTAGATGTCATTTAGAAGATTTGGGTTTCCATCCCCCTCATTCAAACGCTGACATTTTCGCTTCAGATTAGACTTGAGTTGACGCTGGCACATGGCGATTTCTGATGAGTAGAAAACAAATAGTATTAATGACTGGATTTAGTTTGGATGGATGAAAATTACGCACCAATATGTATTATGGTGCAGGCTCTTGCCTATGCTCTGTATGCAGTTTGAAGGGTGTTGAACACTGTGATTATCTTAATCTAATTCAATGTAATCTAATTAAAGCAGTGTAATCTAATTAATGTAATGTAATTATTTACTTCATGTTCATCTTTATTTCTAAAGGCTTACTTTTTTGCAGATAGTCAGCCAGATCGTTTTGATGCATATCCCTCAGGAAGTGCTGTGTGATCTTCAGAAAGGCCTCTTTGCTCCTCTTCTGCTCTTCATCTTGATCTACACCATACACCCCCTCCTCATAAGAAGTCTCTAAGATTTCTGGGTGATCTGTACTCACTGCCTTCTGGAATCTCTTCAGCTCCTTCTTCACAAAAGTGACAATGATTGCCTCAAGCCGCTGAAAAAGAAATAGATAAGGATTAGGAAATTGAATAATTGTTTATTAACTTTCTAGCAATGCATTTCACAGTTTGCAACTATAACTGTGAGCACACCGCCTGACTCTGCTCCAACGTCTCAGCTGTGGTGCGCACCTCTGTGCCGGTGCTGAGAATGTAGTAATGATGGGACTGCCCTCATTTCCAATAATGCCTGTCTAGTGCTGATCTAAGGCCAGATGAAATCCTCCGGCGGGCCGGTTGAGACATTTCCACACAGAAATGTTGTGTAATGTTTCTTGCTGTACATTTACCTACCGTAAATATAGTTTCCAGCTCTGCTTTCTGAAGCAAGACAGACAGACCACTGGATTCCTCTGAAATCTCCTTGGGGTCTCTGGGAAGAACACACGAGGGTCAATTTATGTGCCATGCATCAATCAACATCTTAATGTGTTAAAAACTTTCTTTCTTTTTTTTTTTAAATCAATCTACAATCATTATTTTAAATTCTTTAACTTCTTCCTGTTATCCGTTTAATTCTACTTTATTTGTGTGTTTACCCTTTAGGTTTCCATGGCCTCTTGGTTTTAGAGGGAGTTACTCCCTCCATGTTCTTTTCCGACAGACTCATAGCAGAGCACGCACCTGTACACAAACATATGCAACATGTTGTAAGAGTTCATACAGTATTCTCTGAAGATTGCTATGGGCAAAACATAAAAACATACAGCACAGATTACAATTCTTACAGCTCTGATTGAAAGGAATGAGGTGGGATCATGACATGAAATAACTGAAAACATACATTTATATATACATACATATACATTTATTAATTTTACGTAACTGCTTATTCTGTTAGGGATCACAGGGTTGCTGGAGCATTAGGCGAGAGGCATGGTACAGGCGGGGTATCACAGGGCTGACACCATGAAACAAACATTCTCGGTCACATTCAAACCTACTGTCCAATTAACCTGACGTGCATGTCTTTGGCCTGTGGGAGGAAACCAGAGCACCCAGAGAAAACCTATGCTTGTTATTTGTTGACTTCACTAGTTTTCAGTTTGGAGATGTCAAAAATGTCAAGAGACATCCAGAGATAATTTTTCCACGTTAATTCATGTTATGTTTATTTATTTGAATGGGGACAATGGACAAAGACAATTTACCTTCAAAAACAAGGAGTGATGTAGTCTAATGTTTCATTTTTAACAAACTGTTGTCCCTGGTCCCTGGGCAGGTAGGTACGTAAAATTAGACATAACAATACGAGATTGGACATTAAAAAAGCACAAAATACTAAACAGGTGAGTTGTAAAAAAAATTCACCTCCAGTGCAGTTGTCATGAATGTCGACATTAGCTATAGAAACCGACACGGTGTTTTTGTACCAGCCTGATAAAAAAGTTTAATGTTGGGCATTTAAACATGGGTGTCTATGGGGACTGACTGGCTTCTGGAGCCAGCCTCAAGTGGCAAATAGAGGAACTGCAGTTTTTGCCACAGGACAGGACAGGACAGGACATGACGTCAGTGACAGTGCTTGAATTTTGCATTGGAGCCAGTTCTATTGGAGTCAATGGGGCGGGCACAGCAAATCACACTATAACCCCTTATATCTCTGTTGTTTCAACTCTGAATGAAAAATCCTTCCACAAGATTTAAAAAAACACACTGTGTGATGTTGACTGACCGATCATGGCTCTGTCCAGTAGCTGAATATAAGCCAACTCAAGCCCATTTGTTCCAGGATAGCTAACATTACGTCATAATCAGACAGGAACTATAACCAGATCAGTTCTTAAAGACTCTGGTTATTATTCTGGCTGAGAATTAATGAAACAGTGTGTCAGGTAAATAGGTGGCACAATGGTGCAGTGGTTAGCATTGTCACCTAACAGCAAGAGGGTTTCTGGTTGGAACCCAGGGTTAGGAGTTCATACCCAGGGTGAGGAGTTCATACCCAGGATGGAGTTTCCATGTTCTGCCAATGTCAGCGTGGGTTTTCTCCAGGTGCTCCAGCTTCCTCCCACAGTCCAAAGACATGCAGGTTAATTGGTGACTCTATATTGTCAGTGCCGTAGGTGTGAATGTGAGCCTGAATGGTTGTCTGTCTCTATGTGTCAGCCCTGTGATAGTCTGGCGACCTGTCCAGGGTGCACCCCACCCCTCGCCCAATGTCAGCTGGGATAGGATCCAGCCCCCCAGCGACCCTGACCCCTGACAGTGGTTACGGAAAATGAATGAATCAATGATTAAAGTTAGAGTTGGTAATCCTGTTCAGAAACACTTTTTGTTATACTGGGTAAAATGGTCCTTCCATCCTGAGAGTAGTCAATACATAATGTGTTCAGAAAAAGGAATGAAAAAAATCAGACCTCTGTGGCAGCTGCAGGCCTGTAAAAACTCTGACCAATCCCTGCCATTCGGTGCGAATGGAAAGAACCAATCAGATGCCTTCATGTCTCGTATTGCCTGAGCCCCCTCCGTCCCTCCCTCCCTCCTCCCTGCGGGCACTCATCACGTGTCACCGTTGCCGGAAATATTCAGCACTCCTCAGCAGAAATACTGAGTAAGCAGGAGTTTGCTGCACAATGGCAGAGAAAATGCAGCCAAAAGTACCACTTCAAGTGTTGTAATGGCTCACCCCACTAAACAGGCTGAGAAGAGAAAGTCAGAGGCAGAAAAGGATAAAGCAAGAGGACAAACCAGACATCAACAGCAGTCCAGCTTTTGAACAGTGGAGACAACTGAGGGAGCTGAAGGGCCTGAAAAGTGATGCAGAGGTTGCTGTCTTTCTGTTGGACAGGTAATTATTTGTTTGCTTCGGGGGGATTTGTTATTTACTCGGCTCTCCTCTGCTCTGCTCACTGCAGGCTGCACGTTCAGGCATGTCTGGGCTCGTGGCTGTGGATGGAGGACTGACGGGAGGGGGAGCAGGGGGCGGAGCTTAGAGGAGGTGCCGCTTTCAAATCTTGCTAGCTCTCCAACATTACCAACTATAGCTTTAAGTTAGGTAAATATCTCCAAAATAGGACTTGAATGTATGCTACAATGCCTTATAGCTTGCTTCAGTAATTTACAGTTGTATATAGGATAATGTTAGATGACTAATGTTAGCACTGCAGCTCTCTGTCTCAAAGGTTTTTGCTAACTAACGTTTATGGTCCGCAATTACGCGGGGCAGTTCAACAGGTTAACATTGGCTAAACAAAGTGCAAATGCTAACTTAGTTCACTGATGAACAAAGTAACAAGTACCAGTAAGTGATGAAGATCCATATTTAGAATAATTTTGCAAGTAGCAAAGGAAACATTGAATAACGTTTGCCATCCTGAATGCTGTTAAATATTGTTGACAGTTTGACGTTTGGTTAGTTACTGATAGTCAAATGAGTGGTGTGATGGATGGTATACCTAGGTGTACGGGTGTACCCACCTCCTTTTGTGGATCTATGCAGTGTACTAGTGATGGCCAAATGAAGCCTCATGAACCACTTGCTTTATTTTCTGACCCCACCAGATGGCGCTCTTGGTTTAAAGATAAAGGCCGAAGGACTGGCAATGAAGTGTGCTTTCAAACCTTTGTTGACCAGACAGCGCCATCTGGTGGCTACAGAAAATAAAGACAGTGGTTCATGAGGCCTCCCAGCACAGCAGGGATTTACATTCCCATTACAACAGGGCTACTTTCTTGAATGTGTGTCTTAAACAGACAGCTTGTCTTAGAGCGATGACATTTAAAAGCGGCAGGCTTATCCATGGATATAATCCCCTGTTATTTTTGCTGAATGTGTTCTTCCACAGCAGGGCAGGTAAAAGAAGTTTACCTGTTGGAGGTGAGCTGTTTGCAAAGTTGCAGGAAGAGCCTGTTGTCTGCAGCTCTCACTTCTCACTGTGGTTGTTTCTGCTTTTATTATTCCTCTTTGCGCTATTAATAGACTTGCTTTTCTTGAAGAAAAGCAACTAACAAGTTCCACAAATTCCGCAGCAGCTTCACACAACTTCTAATACGGCGGACAGCGAACATGAAACAGTAAAATAAAGCAGATATCTAAAGTAAAAACAGGACGCAGGAGAGAAACTAAACTCCAAACCACAAATCTGCAGCAACTGTGTGATGTCATCATGTCAGCATGGACCAAAATCTCTGAGGAATGTTTCCAGCACCTTGTTGAATCTATGACACCAAGAATTAAGGCAGCTCTGAAGGCAAAAGGGGTCCCACCTGGTACTAGCAAGGTGTACCTAATAAAGTGGCCGGTGAATGTATACATGCATTTAAGAGGTGTTGCCAATAACACAAACGCAACTATAGCCAACATCTCACTATCACTGTTCTCACTTTTATTTTAAAAAGCTACACATCATATTCATCCACAAAATAATCTGGAAAGTCGGAAATCAGACCGGAAGTAAGCTACAGCGAGGTGTTTCAGGGAGGTGACACACCGTCTCATCTGGTTTTTAGAAGTTGCACATTGCAGGTTGTTGCCTGTTTCAACTCGTCGCCAAATCTTGGTCTGAACGCGGCTTTACACGAGACGAGCACCGTCAACATCGCCTCTGGTGAAACTGAAAGAGTTGTCAGCGTTTGTTTCTCTCCGCCATCGTTATCTCACTTTCTGTGTCTGTGTGCGTGTGTGTGTGTGTGTGGAGGCTTGGAGCCCTGGGGTCCGTTTGATAACGCGGTTCGGGTTTACCGGAGTCACGTTTATAACTTCAAATAAACTTGTAGAGAACATTTGACTAACCTTGGCTTTACCTTCAGCTGACAGTTGCCTCTTCCATCGATGTGTGTGACTTCCTCAAACTGAGACTTCCTCTGGACACGCTCACACTCCTGCAGTGGTGTTATCAGAGGGCGTGGGTGGACTCTGCCCTAAATCAAGCCTGTCAGGTTGCACTGCCCCCACTCCGTTCAGTGGTAGTTTCATACTTGACAACATAAACATTGTAAACGGGGGGATGGAGAAACTGGGCCCTCCAACAATGTGCTGTGTGGCGAATGGGCCCTTATGAGTGATCTCCACCTTGAAAACATGCCTGTGCTCAAAGGAAAAGCTCTCATTAATTAAAAAAGTGCCATTTGCTATATGCCCTTCTATCAGTCAAATATTCTGTAACTATAAATCAAATATTCTATTAATAAAATATTTTATGACTATAAACCAACTATTCTATCCACCTTATTCCTAGCCCCCATGATACCTTGTGTGAACTATGTGTGCAACTTCTGGCGTGGAACCGAAACCGGCGATTTCCAATGGTAAATAACTTTTGGCATTCTTTTGTTTTTTATGTGATATAAAAGAGGTACGGTAAATCAGTAACACATTCATGGCATGATGGGAGCCTTTATGAGTGATTGCCACCTTGAAGATAGGCCTGTGTTCAAAGAGAAACTCTCATTAAATTAAAAAAAAATATCCTATAAATCAAATATTCTATAACTATTAAAACAACTATTCTATAAATCAAATATTATATAAGTATAAATCAAATATTCTATAACTGTAAATCAAATATTCTATAGCTATAAATCAACTATTCTATAAAGCAAATACTCCATAAATATAATCAACTTTTCTATAAATCAAATATTCCATAAATCAATTATTCTATAGCTATAAATCAACTATTCTATAAATCAAACATTCCATAACTATAAATCAACTATAAATCCATCCATTACAGTTTGTAATTGCAGTAAAAAGCAACTATTTGAACAAACACAAATACAGTGGAGGACACTGAAAATGATTCATAAAAGTAATTTTGAATCTTAATTTTTGTGGTTTTGCCTCAACTGGTCAGTGTCACAATGAGGCTTAAGACCCCATTGTAAGCAGTCTGGAGTTTATAAAATTACAGCACTATGTATTTTTACAGGAAAAGAAGGCTCTCACAAAATGACAATGAAAATTTACAAATATCATGGTGTTATATGTGTGAATGTGCAAATTCAACCGGTACAATGACACACTTTTGTCTTTAGTTTGAGTTAATTTATTATTGGAGAAATAAAACTTTTATTGAAATCTTTCGAGTAAAAAAATGTCACAATATACTGTACAGACAATCTCATGTTCGTCCTCCTTAATCTGAGTTGTCAAAGCTACAGCTTCTCTTTACGTTTACATTTTGCTCCTTCATCCAGACCCCTCAAGCTCAGAAACGAGAGGCCTCATACTCTTCATCCCTTTCAGGATTTCATAAAGTGCGTCTTTGCCTTTGGTGCCAGCTGCAGTCACAAACCTGTGAATGTCCCTCATCTGGTCTCGTGTGGTTTTTAGAGCTCTCACAGCATCATAGCTCTCATCTGAGATCAACCCTCTATCCACAAGCTCATCCAGGATGGCTTTTGTATCACACACTCTCTCGATCAGAGCTGTCCGATGGTGATCCACAAAATGCTGACCTGAGGCAGCCATGGAAGATGAAAGCAAACAAACAGTGAACACCAGAGGTTATACTAGTGATACGTTAAAATCCCTAATGAAAGAACCAAAAAAGGTTTTAGCAAGGTGTAGCAACATAGTTGAAGCCACTACGTCATCTTATGCTTTTCAATTCTTCATTTTTCTTTCTTACCTTGTTTGTCATCAGTGCTCTGACTTTGGTAGTCTCCTGAAATAAAACACAGGTCACAAGGCTGATTAATTATTGGATATTTAGCTGTTTTAATTAGGGCTGTCAAAGTTAACGCGTGACTAATGAGTTAACACAAATTCTCTTTGACGCCACTGATTTTTCTGACGGGCAATTAACGCAGGTACATTCTGTAATTATGACCCTTGGTCCACCCCGTAGTTTGGGAAATTAGGAGGTGATGCAGCAGTAACCTTGTGGATAGCAAGCAGAAACAAAACTCCGTGAGCAGAAATTGATAAAGAAAGGGTCTCTCGAACGACAAGTTCAGCTTCAAAGCTCTGCCAGACGGTTCTCCCGACAAGACCAAACTTATTTGCATTTACTGTTGATGTGAATTGAGTTACCAACAGAGTACAGCGAGTCTCAAATATCATTTGCTGACCAAGCACACAGTTGATGCAGAGAGCCCTCCTTACCCCCCGCCAGAGGCAGACCATGCTGGACAGACTGCACCTGAGACACCCGGACAACTCTACAAGCGACAAACTTTCAACAGTGATAGCTAACTGGGTGGCCACAGCTTGCAGGCTGATTAACATTGTGGAGGACGTGGGTGTACTTGAGATAATTCGCATCGCATCTGAAGACTGCATGTATGAATTGCCTTCGAGAGCCACCACTGTAACCAAGATACACAACTTGAATGAAGACGAGAAAGCTTAGGTGGAGGAGACGTTGGGAATCACAGTTACCTCAGGGTCACAGCATATTATTTTGCCCACAGTGGGAACTTTGGTTGCATGCTTTGACTTTGATGAAGACAAGAGAGGCACTTCGCTGATGCATGCGCCAACGATGGGACATTGAACATGAAGTCAGCACACTGACCACTGATGGTGCACACAACATGATTGCAGCCGCCAGGCAGCTCTTGTTCCAGCATAAGCTGTGCGTCGCACATAGCATCCAACAAGCCATCAGTTTCTCTACAGAACAGTCTATCTGACAACACATTGACAGAGTGTGCTTGTTGGGCTCGGGTTTGCCATAGTGTGCTTTCAGCATATGCTTTGAGCATGGAGTACCTTCGAGGTTATTCTGGGGTCCGTTTCACAAAGCAGGTTCAAAAAACTCTGAGTCTAATTCTGAACTCTGAGTTGATCTACTCTGAGATAGGAAACTCTGAGTTTCCGGTTCCAGAACAGCTGATTTGAATCAGTTCAATCAACTCGGAGTAGTTTCACCTGGAGTTAAGCGTGTGCACCACAACTATAAAAAGCCAGCATCAATGGAGCCCCGATTCGACGAGTCACCATGGCAACGGGGACGGGGAGGGCTGCGTTTTTCACCCCACTAGAATTAGAAATCTTAATGCACTCATACGGCGAGTTTGAACACGTTTTCAAAAAGAAGTGCAACACTGCTGCAGCTGCAAAAGAGAGGGAGACGGCGTGGGAGAATGCCTAAGTTTAAATGTAGTCCTTTGCGATCACAATAATATTACAGGGGAAAACTGCTTGAATGGTAGCCTATTAATTTATTTCACTTAGGTGCAATCCCGCGGAGGAGAAGTGTACTTGGCAACAGTTTAGGATGAAATATAAAAACATTGGTAAGACCTCGGCATAATCTCATGGGGGTACCTCATTTTGATCATGTTTTACATTGTAAAGTAAATGTTAAGTGGCTGTTTGACTGTGCAGTTGTTTTATCCCCAACATAATGCTGTTTTCACACACATAAATGTCTTCTCATCTATATCATGTTCTGTTAAATAATTAAGCCTATTTAAACTAACACAGACTTCTACTCAGCCAACAGAAAGAAGGCAGATGCCGTAAAACGAGCACACTTTTCTGACCGCCCTGCATACAGTTGCCTTACTCAAGTGGTCAGCGTCTCCGACATTGTACAAAAAACTTCCATTTGCAAAGAAACAACACACAATATCTGCTGGGATGTGAGAGCATGACTACGATTGGTAATGTTGCAAATGTAAGGACGGATTAGGTTGTGTATGTAGATGATGGACTGTGACGTGAAACGGTACCGCTCAAAAAGATAATTGTGTGGAAATGCTAAAACATCTATGCGCGGTCTGATAACCATCTCCCGACGAATATTTAATTCTCTGCACAGTAATGCTGCACCTTCATCCACGGGATCGTTATCAAAAGGACATGCCATGTTAGTGAAAAAAGTCGTCACCTACTGTGCCTAATGGACTTCTAAATCTACTGACTCTGATTTTTTTTTAAATGACAGACGGCAGAACGAGGCTACGCCAAAACTCGCCTGCTGACTGAATGAATGAGGAAATCAAATGGAGTGTGTGGCTCTGAAAGAGGGCGGAGACAGAGAGAAACTCGAGGTTCATTGAGAAAAACCTGGTCCTGACCAGGTTAGATTCATAGAGTCTGTTACTACGGTAACTGACTGAGAGCTTAAGTTACCTCTCTCCCTGAAACAGGCTAGAGTTACCCCTCTTTCTCTGGTTTGAGTTACCCCCCTTTTTGAAATGGAAAACTCAGAGTTTCCCTCATTTCAGGGTTAACAGACTCTGAGTTTTCACTAAACCTGCTTTGTGAAACGGACCCCAGGAGAATATTCCAGACAGTATTTGTCATTGTTTTGGTTTGTTGCAATACTAATAAACATACATTTGCATAAAGCAAGCATATTTGTCCACTCCCATGGTGATGAGAGTATTAAAAACTTCAAGAAGTATCCATTTAAGGTACATTTAAAACAGATAAAAATAAATGTGCGATTTATTTTCTATTAATCGCGATTTAGCTGTGGACAATCATGCGATTAACTGACTATTTTAATCGATTGACAGCCCTACTTTTAATGTATTTCTTTCTGTTGAATTCACAACACATGGCGTTTGCTTTGCCAACTGTGCATTTCAGCGAAACAGAACAAAAATGGTGCAAATCAATTGGCCTAAAAGTATTAAAAAACTACTGACCTTTATGGATGGTACAGGTCCAGAAAATGTCTTCCTTACTTTCAAGCCTGAGGGTGAAGTCGCTGTCTGCATTTCTGACAAACACCTCAAATACATTACTACTACCATGTCTGAGCTCTCGCACCTGTAGAAAACATGATAAATAGGGTTTAGGACTTTTTGCAGGACTTAGGACTTATTTTTATTTTCCAATGATACAGAAATATTAAAACAGGTAATGAAACAGTTGACACATACGCTGGGTTGAATCTTTGCATCCACCAAATCTGTTTTGAGAGAGAAATTGTTTCCCAACTGCATGGACTTGTCTGGGCCTGGTTTTAGGATTCTTCTGGATCTACAAGAGTTTTGCAATTTTTCCACAACCTGTTAAAAAAAAGAATCCTTAAGCTCAAAGGAGCCAACATGGAGAGCTATGATTTAAGTATAGTCATAGTGTCGGTGAAGATTCTCAGTCATCAAGGTCATGGTATTCCTAAGTGCTATATCGTAGACAACTGGACTTGGTTTAGTTTCTTGAAGACATTTCAGAGACGCAGGCTTTAAACTCTGTGTGGGTGTGAACCCTTACAGAGTCGTTGAGGTCACGTGTGAGCTCTTAGTTTCAGAGCCAGAATGTGTGCCGTTAGGGTTAGATGGGAACAGGTGTGAATGGGTGTGAAGCCGCCTGGGGAGGGATCCCACAAATGCATTGTAGGTGGGTGATAAATGGTGTCGTAGGCCACCTCCTGTGTTTAACGATGGTCATTCCAGTTTGACATAGATGGTTTTAAGTGCTTCCCTGATGTGTTTCTGTTCTGTTGTGGAACCCCAAGCCATCGGGCTGAAGTGTGCCCACAAGGACAGAGGGGAAGGTGAAGGAACAGAAACACATCAGGGAAGCACCTAAAACCTGTGGCTACCCCAATGGGCCTTTGCAAAAACCTTAAAAAACGACCCAGAGCAGACAGAGAGGAAGAGACAAAAAAAGGAAACAACATTGTCATTCCTTATGTCGCAGGAGTATCTGAGAAACTCAGGAAGATCTTTAACAAACACCACATCCCTGTGCACTTTAAACCCGGTAACACACTGAGGCAGAAATGTGTCCACCCTAAGGACAAAACACCCAAGCATAAGCAGAGTAATGCAGTGTATGCAGTTACGTGCAGCCAGGAATGCACAGATTTGGATATTGGTGAAACTAAACAACCGCTCGAGCCAGCTCGTCAGGTTAAGACTCAGCTGTCCATTTACATCTAAAAGAGAAGGGACACTCCTTCAAGGACAGCAATGTTGACATCTTGGCCAGGGAAGACGGATGATTTTGAAAGAGTTGTGACAGAAGCCATCTACATCAGACTGGAATGGGCCCTAGGCCTTTTTTGGGGTATTTTTACTACCTTTACTTTTAAGCCCATATCACAGTCATTATAAAGGCTACATACACATGCTATATCTTGTTTTTTTCCCAGGACAATCTGGGCTAACCAGATTTGCCATCATTCCATGTCCTTCTATGTGCCTGTATTTTATATTAGATTTAATGAAAAAAACAAATCTGTGTGACTAAATTCTTACATTTTTACATGTATCTCACCATAGCCAAGTTGGAAAATGACATATTCTGCCATATATGAAGAGGGGAGACTCTCTGGAATCTGGCAATATAAGAACCATGATGCTGGGACATTCTGTCACTTCACAGCTGTCCAAAACATGTGGTTTGTGCCAGGCGGACATGATTGCCAGTATTTTTTCATTATTGCAAGAAATTCCATTGACTCATTCACAAGTCAAAAATGTGTTTTATCTGAAAGAAACATGCAATATTTACATCTAAGATCATAGAAAAATAGTCAACCAAGTGCAATGATGTCCTCCAAGTTAATATTTGCCACTTTGTTTGCAGTAAACAAAGTTTGTGGTTGTTTCTCAGTTTCAGTTATATATTGGGGGGATATTTTGGGCATTGGGGGGGGGGTGTCCCCCTCAATGTATATGGTGACTACTGCATAATTAAGCTACAGTTGTCTGGGTGCGCAAAGGGAAAGTGTGCTGGTCTTGTCATACAAAGTTTGATGGAGTGTCAGTTGGACAACATGGAGATATTTGCATCTTGAAAGCCGGACTACAAATGTGGATAGACAGGGAGAAACACACGCAAGCCTAAGACGTAGTAAGATACGATATTCCTCACTATATGAAGTGACTGATAACAAGATCTGTATAATGGGTTGTAAAGAAATTCCCCAGGTTTTTATTTTGTAGACAACTGATCTGGATTTATAGTGTGATGGGATGACAGCACAATGATGTGTGTGGTATCACTGGAAAGATCTGCTCCTGCGCTTTCATGTGATATGCATTTCTATGCGAGCCTGCATTCGCGAGTAATCCATCCAAGAGTAATGTGTGTGCAAAGCTGTGTGAAAGCTTTGTTATACATAATTTTAGTGTAAATGTATCTTTTTTTTTTCCGCTGTGGAAACATTGGACTACCGACAAGTGCTTGGTCTCAGGTGTGAAATTGGACGCACTATGCGTCGTTCAGGCCCATAGGGTTAAACAAAGGAGGTGACATACGACACCAAATTATCACCCGAATACACTATAGTCTTGGGATCCCTCCCCAGATGACTTCACACCTATTCCCACCTGGTCCCACCTGACCCTAAGGACTCACATGATGGCCAGGTTGGTCAATGACTCACATGTGACCTCAACGACGCTGTAAGGATTCATACCCACACAGAGTTTAAAGCCAGCGATTCCGCACCAGTCCCTTAGAACTGGAGAAGCTTCTGGGATGTTCTGGAATGAGAGGCGAAACATCTTCAAGACATGCAAGCAAGTCCAGTTGCCTATAATATGGCACTTATGATATACACTTATTAGCCTGAACACTAAAACCACTGACAGGTGAGATGAATAACATTGATGATCTTGTTACAATGCAATGTTCTGCTGAAACCTTCGACCCTGGCATATATGTGGATAGTACTTGACGCACTCCACTCACCCAAACACTATTGCAGACCAAGCAAACCACCTCATGGCAACAACACTTCCAGATGGTAGTGGCCCTCCAGCAGGACAATGCGCCATGCCACACCACAAAAACTGCTCAGGAGTAGCCCAAGGAACGTGACAAAGAGCTCAAGGCATCAACCTGGCCTCCAAATTCCACAGTTCCCAATTTGACTGACCATCTGTGGGATGTGCCAATACCCCAGACATACCCCCATCCACGATGGGGCCTCTATGGATTGGACATAGCTCTGACATATCAAGGTATGGACACAGGAAGTCTGGGGATGCGCCGTGGTGTCTGACACCAGGGTCTTCACGGCAGATCCTTTGAGTCCTGTGGATTACGAGATGACGTACCCGTATGTCCCAAGGATGCTCAAGTGGATTTGGATCTGGGAAATTTGGAGGCCAGGTCAAGGCCTTAAACTGCTCAGGAATGGCCGGAGGAACATGACAAAGAGCTTTTGTCGCATGGCATGACACATTGTCCTTTTTGGAGGGGGGGGGGCTAGGACCCCAAGTTTCCCAGCAATACACTGCATCGTAACAAGATGATCAATGTTATTTACCTCACCTGTCAGTGGCTTTTTCCAGTTAATAGAGAATACAACTATGCTGTCTCCCAGATGTGTACACGTCACACATTGCAATTGTTTAAAGTACTTATTGTGACAAATGAAATAGAAACCTGTTGTAGGGATGGATCAGGTGGCACCAGGTAAACATCCAAGGTGAGGAATTCTTTGTTTGTCTTGTACACCAACGTGTCAAAGTGAAATGGAATGCCCAGTTTCTTCAAGATCATTACACCAACTGGTGAGAAAGTTGGCTGGACTAACTTGACGTGGGACGATGTCACTTCAGACACTTGCTCCAAAACATCTCCACAGGTCTCCACATGCAGAACTACAAACATGTCTGACATTGTAGAGTTTTCATCTGCAAAGAACAAACATGCACAACTTTAGTGAGAAGAAATAATATTCATATCTTTATTTATATCTATAGCAAGTCAAAAACGGGCCTTTTACATTATATTACACCTCACCTACACAGACCCAGTGTGGCAGATGCACCTCCTCCAACTTCCCAGCCGTGACTGTGATGTCCAGTAGGGGTCCTGCTGGCATGTAATCCATGCATGAAGGCCTCCTCATGTGTTCCTCCCATGAGCAGAACTGGTATTTGAAGCTGACCTTTTCTTTACAAATCCAGCGCAGGGCAGACACACTGCATTCAAAGCGACCTGCACCAGACTGGAGACTAAGGAGTGCAAGGGAATACAGATGGGTTTGGATTTACTACACACTGACACACTGACTGTTACTGATTATTGCAACCTGAAATGAATTTGCTGTAGCTTTTCTGAAGAAGTGTGATCCAATATGAAATCATTTTGTGGTATTTTATGAATAGTGAGCCAAGAGAAATAGTTATTTTTACTATTATTTCAGTCACTGTGTCTGTTCATATGCCAGCAGAAATGTTACCGTAGTAACGTAACAAGCGTCACCAGATGACAGGAGCTACATTTGAAGTACCGTACGCAAACATGCAAGTCACTGAATCCTCCGCAACAAGTTCCTGCAAATGTTTCACAATAAAAGCCTGTTTAGAAAATGAAGGGAATCTCTCAACCGATGGTATAAGGGGCTTTTAATTTTGAACAGCTACAGGAAGTGTTGAGTTTGAAATGACGGTGCGATGCATTAACTTTATCAAGGTAAACGGGAGCGGATAAAAAGTAAAAATATAAAAACACAGAGGGATTCATCAATAACGTCCCTTTTTTAATGTAGTCTGTTTCAAATGAAGCTGGTACCCTCTGCAGTTGTGGTGAGTCAAAGTCCCGCCACTATTTTTTAATATTATCCCTTAATATCCTCCATTATGAAGAAATAACATTCTGTTCTTGCTTGATGGTAATGGCAGTACTCACCGGGTTGCTTAAGAGCCTCAGCTGTTTGATGCCATCATTTTTCCCTTCATACTCTGTGTGACGGATGTGACGGGAGAAGTCATGAACGACAAAAAGAAAATCAAACATGCTAGACTTTCTGTTGGAACGTCATGAGGCATCTCAGACGTGGCATCATTTGTCTATGTCTACTATGACACACTACATGTAATGAAACGATGGATTATCGTGTATGACACTCATTGTTGTTCACGATCCAAGCCGACACCGTACGACGCTGCGTCAGCCTATAATCAGGCTGATATCGTGTAGCGTGTAGTGGACCCGACATCTGTGAAGGCACCATGAACACTGAAAGGTACATACAGGTATCGGAGCAACATACACTGCCATCTAGACAATATCTTTTTCAAGGAGGTCCCTTCTTATTCCAGAAAGACAATGAGACAACAGGGTGGCTTCATAGAAAGAGTGCAGGTACTAGAGTGGCCCGCCTGCAGTTCAGACTGGACTCCCATTGAAAATGTGCGGCCCATCATGAAGCACAAAATATGACAATGGACACCCGCACTGTTGAGCAACTGAAGTCGTATATCAAGCAAGTATGAAAAAGAATTTCACTTTCAAAACTTCTACTTGAACAGTTAGTGTCCTCAGTTCCCAAACGCTTACTGAGAGCTGTTAAAAGAAAAGGTGATGTCACACAGTGCTTAACATGCCCCTGTCTCAACTTCATTGAACATGAAATACCTTGTCTTTGGACTGTGTTTAATTGAATATAGGTCAAAAAGGATTTGCACATCACCGCACTCTGTTTAGAGTTACCTTTTACACAGAAACCTTTTTGTAATTGTGGCTGTAATTATTTCCAGTCAGTCAACAATCTTTAATACATACAGCACATTTATTTTTATAGCCTCAAAGTAAAAGCGCCTCGTACAGTAATTGCCTCTGACAGAAATATCCCTCAGATGTTTAACACAAATCCTTATTCCAAGGAAGTGGGTACCTTGAGACTGATCTTTATGACTTAAAATTAAAGTGAGTTAAAAATAAATAAATAAATGAATAAGAAAAAAAGATTGATAACAAAAAATTATTTTTACCTATAGATTTGAGCCTCATCCACTGTATTGATGACAGGTTCGAGTTTGGTCCAATCACTGGAGTCCTGTTTCAGAAGACAACGCATTTTAGATAATCTATGGAGTTCAGATATTTTTTTTTGTCATATTAAAATGTCTGAGCATAGGTTTATAAAAAAATACACATTTATATTTGAAAAAGAAATTGAATTTTTAACCATCTTATAACAAAGTGGGTAGTATTATTAAATGAACTGTAAACTGTAAATTTCCCTCAATTTTAACAACACCCTGCTCATCTCCCTGCTTAAATCTGCCTTGTGTATCATCAGGAAGATTTTTAGGCCTCTAGGGCTGTTGCTCAAACTACAGAGTGTACTTTTGCAATTTAGCATGCCTACCACCACGAACACAAAAAGTATAGAAGTGGATCGAGAGAAAGACAAACTCAGATCAAATTGCAAAGCTAAGCAGCGCTGATCAAATAGGAACCAAGATTCTGTTACTGTATTGCCTATTTCTTGCCTAAAATGTATTCAGAAACCTATTTTAGTGCACTGTTGGGCTGTAATATGAGAAATTATGAACAGAAAGTGGGCACCTTATTGTATATTTTTACTTGTATTGTAAAACAGACACATTTGCATCTTTCTACTGCATCCCAGTCTGATGAAAAGGCTATATTTTCAGCAGTGAAATGCTTCGTTAACACATCATCAAGCAAAGCCATTTATAATGTTATGCCTGTCATATGGAAGAGCACTTGTGCAAGTATCTCAAACACTAATGCCAAGATTCGTTCTTATCCTCCAGTACAATCACATTTCTCATCTGAACAGGTCTGATTCACTTTCGTAAATTCTCAGAAAAGTTTCTCACCTGCTGGGTCTCGGTGGTTCCCTTAATGATCTCTACACTGGCGCCATTTCCAGAAGATTCAGCAGTGGCTCCTCTTGCAGTGTCTTCTGCAGCAGCACCCAACAGGAACCCTCGTAAGCTTGGTGCACTGTTTCTGGTAAACATCCCTTGAAGAAGCCGGTCACCCACTGCCCGCATGGCCCTCGCCCACTCCATCCTGTTATCAATCAGGATGATTCCTCTTAGACTTCTCCCTTCCTGACTGCCAAACTTCTTAACAGCAGTTACAATAGGAAGAAATTTATTGTAGGGTAGGATAAACTCCTTGAGATGCATCATCTCGTTTTCGACAACAACGAATAAAGATTTCCTCAGAGTAGCCTCAGAGCACACAGTGACAGGGTCACCAAACATACCTGAGCTGATGCAGAGCATGGCTATAGACTGGAACTTCATGAGTTCTGCCCGGATGGTTTTTTCCAACAACACCCTTTCTTTGCCACCTGATTTTCCACATACTGGCCCAACAGCATGCAGCAGTTTCTTGCAGTTTAGGCTCCCCCCTGTCGACACTACCACATCACCTGTAGGAATTTTTCCAGTATTCTTAACTAAAGCATTGCTCTCACTTTGCACCTGAGGGCCACCTGCTTTACTCAGTGCAGCAGCAACACCTCCACCATGGTCCAAATCTTCATTGGCAGCGTTCACAAGAGCATCAGCTTCCAGTTTGGTGATGTCACCCTGACACACCAACAGCTGGAGCCCGTCACAAAGGCTGTAGCTAGCAACCATTGTGTTTTCTTCACTTAAACTCAGAGATGCAAAATTATGTGCAAAACTTAGAAGTTCATCTTTCCCAGTGGGGCTTTGGGAATATCTTACAGTACCTAACGAGTCAATGGTTACTCTATCCTGAAGAATTAAGTCCAGAAATTGAACCAGCCTGTTTCTGACCTCCGTCACTTTGCTGGATTCACCTTCCAGCACTACTGCGGACCCCGAGGAAGATATTAAAGAATGTAAGGTGACCCCTGAATAATCAAAACCATGCAGCTCCAGCAATTGTGCTAACTCTTTGAAAGGCACATGGACTATGCTTTGCACACTAGACTGGTCCAAGATAAACTGTATGACAACTTCACTCAGCTCTTCAACCTCTTCTGTGTGGCCCAGTAAGCACACTGTGCTGTCTGAGCCAAACACGACCTGAGCCCTGTATTGGCCTTGGTTTATCTCTTTTGTCTTGGACTTAAGTTTTTCCCGAAGCTCAGATGGCACAGCAGAGCAGTTTGGAACGTCAATCTTAATATCCCTGAATATTTCATGCAGTTTTTTTTCTGTGTGATCCAGTTTATCAGCAGAGCGGGAGAAGAACCGCAGCTCTGTGTCTCGTAATTCTATTTCCACCTTGTCACCAACCCCTAAAAAGTCACCTAGCACCCCTGGACCTCCGTATGCCTTTCTCAAGAAGGCCAAAAAATGTGGGCTCATGTCAGGAACTGTCCTTTCTAACACCAAACTCTCCTGATCAGAGATCCATTCGTCAGCCTTAATCTCCTCTACAGAACCTTCCAAAACTAACTGACCTGCAGCTCCCTGCGTGACCTTCACTCCTGGAAAATCTCGTCCCAACTGTGCTCAGTCTTTTTCCAGAGGAGACGAACCTTGGCCTCACCCAGTCGACGAATACTGATTTGCTTCATACTTAAACCTGACCTGGTCTCTATTTTCACCAACCTGGCATTCACCTGGGAACGTTCCCCAACAACAACAGCCATCCCAACCTCGCTGTACACCTTTACTTCATCTGTGGTCTGAGGAGAGCTGCAGGACTGAAGCAAAGCTTTGACCTTGTGAGAGTCTAACTCATAGTGGCACAGGTAGCCATCAAAGAGTTTGTCTACCTCTGCATTCCAGTTGCTAACATCATCTGCAGCACCAGGTTGAGCTAAACGGCTAACTAAAACCTTCCCCTCTTTTGGGTAAAGCTGAGCAGAGAAGGAAACAGAGGCGAGTTCTTTCTCTAGTTTTCTCCTAGCCTTGTGACATTCCTTTAGGTAACAAAAGGAGGTAAGCATTAAGTTATAGTTTGTATTCCTCACCAGTCTGGAGGTGATGGGGCAGGCATGGACTGTGGGCCCTGCATTGAAAAGACATATCCAGATAATGATAACAACAGTTTACTGATCCTGTTCACATAGAAACAGTTGGACTGTAAGAACAAAACCCTTATTATCAGTTTATGATCAAATACATGAATCTACAGTGTTTATGATGCAGTACAAAACCTCTTCAGTGTTACATGATGGCACGAAATGGGGAACTTTTAAATATATACTGAACAAAAATATAAACGCAACACTTTTGTTTTTGCTCCCATTTTTCATGAGCTGAACTCAAAGATCTAAAACATTTTCTATATACATAAAAGACCATTTCTCACAAATATTGTTCACAAATCTGTCTAAATCTGTGTTAGTGAGCACTTCTCCTTTGCCGAGATAATCCATCCCACCTCACAGGTGTGGCATATCAAGATGCTGATTAGATAGCATGATTGCCTTAGGCTGGCCACAATAAAAGGCCACTCTGAAATGTGCAGTTTTGGCCACAATAAAAGGCCACTCTGAAATGTGCAGTTTTACTTTATTGGGGGGGTCTGGGGGGGTCAGAAAACCAGTCAGTATCTGGTGTGACCACCATTTGCCTCACGCAGTGCAACACATCTCCTTCGCATAGAGTTGATCAGGTTGTTGATTGTGGCCTGTGGAATGTTGGTCCACTCCTCTTCAATGGCTGTGCGAAGTTGCTGGATATTTGCAGGAACTGGAA
>NC_065522.1:19678981-19697789 GCF_006386435.1 Epinephelus moara
CTGTGAGGTGGGATGGATTATCTCGGCAAAGGAGAAGTGCTCACTAACACAGATTTAGACAGATTTGTGAACAATATTTGTGAGAAATGGTCTTTTGTGTATATAGAAAATGTTTTAGATCTTTGAGTTCAGCTCATGAAAAATGGGAGCAAAAACAAAAGTGTTGCGTTAATATTTTTGTTCAGTGTACATATATATATATATATATATATTTTGTACATAAACAACCTTCACTGAATGACAGCAATGTTGTGCTGACCTGTAATACTACATGACCTTGGGCGTGACGTTCCAGGCTGCCTCGGACAGTAAACACCAGATCATCCATAACATGCTTAGATCTCTGCAGGACCGCCTGCTGATCTAAGACAGAAAATATGACATTAGTTATTCCATCCATCCAGGGCCGGGTCACGGGGGCAGCAGGCCAAGCAAAGCACCCCAGACATCCCTCTCCCCGGCAACCCTTTCCAGGACAGATTAGACATGTAATCCCTCCAGCGTGTCCTGGGTATGCCCCGGGGCCTCCTACCAGAGGGATGTGCCCAGAACACCTCTAATGGAAGGCACCCAGGAGGCATCCTGATCAGATGCCTGAACCACCTCAACCGACCCTTTCCCATCCCAACCCAGAGGGGGCAATCCACCAGTTTCCAGCAGAGAACAATGGCCTCAGATTTGGAGGTGCAGACTCTGATCCTGACTGCAAAAAGCAGAGATGCAATGTTGAGGTCTCCAAATCGGACCCCTTCCTACCCCCGGCTGCGCCACAAGAACCTGTCCATGAATATCACAAACAGGATCAGTGACAAGGGACAACCCTGGCTGTGGCCAACACTCACCAAGAATGTGTTTGACTTTACACCAAGTATGCGGACACAGCTCTCACTTTGGTCATACACTGACTGGATGGCTCATAGCAGTAAGCCCGGTACCCCGTAGTCCTGCAATACCTCCCACAAGGGTAAAGAGCTGCGCCACTGCTCCACAGCCAGGATGGAATCCGCATTGCTCCTCCTGAATCCAAGGTTCGACAATCGGTTGGAGCCTCCTTTCCAGCACCCTAGATTAAACTTTTCCCGGGAGGCTGAGCATTGTGATACCCCGATAGTTATTGTGATTTTTAAATGAGGGCATTGCTGTTTATTTGAGAAAAATAAATTGTCTCTTTTTTGTCACTTATTAGAAAATAAGGAAAGTATGTAGGACGTAGGGCAACATTAGACTTGTTTTATCCTCTGTCTTATTTTATTTAATTACTTCTCTCCTACCTCTATTAATGACAGTGGGATACAATGCACAGTTTTACTATTTACCGTCTTTCTCACAGCACTTCAACATGAGTTATAATGACCTGCTTTGTTGGTTCTCATGCAGTCATGTTTTATGGATGACAGCTGATTCCACTTCCTCAGGTACTTTACAGCTAGCTAGTGCAGTGAATAAAAACTATAATTTCACTAGTACTTTGCTGCAGATTTTTACTGCTGTATTCTTTTGTTATGTACACTACTTCTCACTCTAACAGCCTATTCAAGACCTTCAGAGACTTCCAAACAAACCTCATCGCTGGCAGCATTGATTTAAAGAGGAAATTAAGAATGCCAACATGTTTTTTAATGGCCTACAGACCAAATCACAATGTTTGTTTGCGATAACTTATGGGTAGAAAATCTGTGTGCCAAATAAACAAAATGAAACAGTGCTGAGCAAATGCTACCTAAACTGGTTAGGCCACCAAAAAAGGCCCACCTAAAAGAAAAGATCAGTACTATACTCAATAGGTACTGATTTTTTTTTAAGTGGGTCTCTTTAGGAGGCTAAATTACATTTTCCTGAGGCCCACGTCCACAGCAATACATCACTTAGCTTTTGAGCTGCTAGATTTTGTTTATGAAGGACACTAACAAAGCAACACAGTAATAAAATAAGTACAGTCGAAACATTAGATAGGTCGGTCTACTGTGTTTAATTCTGTATCTTTAAATGTTACAGTTACTGCTAAAAATGCCAACAGAAACATACAAGTTTACTGATTTCACATACACTAACCAACCACTTCATTAGGTACACCTGTTCAACTGCTCGTTAAAGCAAACAGTTTATCAGTCTATCACATGGCTGCAACTCAGTGGTTCAAACTGAGCATCAGAATGGGGAAGAAAGGTGATTTAAGTGACTTTTAACGTGGCATGGTTGTTGGTGCCAGACGGGCTGGTCTGNGTTCACACAGACTCACCAAAACTGGACAATAGAAGATTGGAAAAACGCTGCCTGGTCTGATGAGTCTGGATTTCTGCTGGACATTCGGTTAAATCTATAATTACCATATTGTGTTTCTTGACCTACCTCCTCGATGTCTGAATGCAATGCTGTAGGTTTTATCATTCACCCTCCTCAGTGATCCACATTCTCCGCCACCGGATCTGTGGCGAATGCTGAAATACGTTTGCAAGCTCTTCACCTGGTTGTCTGCCAGGCTTTGGCATTCAAAGAAAACAGGGTACTGGTAAGTATCATCCATGGTTTAGTTCTTGAGAAAAATAACACCAGACATCTGCAGCATCCAATTTGAAGAGCAATATGTTTACATGACCCCCGGCTCTTGTAGAGGGAGTTAGACAGACTCACGGCAGAGCCCACACCTGTAGACAAACACATCCAACATTTTGTGTCAGTTCATACAACTTTTTCATGCAGACTGCTGTCAGCAAAACATAATTACATACAGCACAGATTAGAATTCTTACAGCTCTGATGACTGTAAGGCATGAGGTGGGATTATAAAACTAAATATTGTAAAACTTCAATTAAACACCCAGTCCCTTTAACTAGCCAGGTGTGGCTACATGTGTTTTACAAATAAAGGCCTGTCTCAGTTAGAAGCCTGGTCTGGTTGCCATGCAGCTCATTTTAATAGAAGTTCTTTGGATGTATAAAGCCAGGTTGTTGTCTACCCGCTGGAGCTAATGTTAGTTAGCTGTTTAGATACTGCATACAAATACAAATGTTAAACTTTTGTCCATATGGAGATGCTACACATCTGTAGATAGAGTCTCCACAATTCAATTGTTGAGTTCATTTTGCTGACACCATGAGCACCATAGAAGACTAGTTTATTCAGATGTACCTGCATGGTAAAGGAGAGATGGTAAATGGTGACTCCCTACCTCTGAAGCAGTCATAAAATCCAAACGTGTCCATTTGATATATATTCCTTTGTCCAACAATCAAGATAATCAAAAGGGTTTTTGATCAAAATTATCCTAGTTGTAAGTATTGTTTTAACGGGATAAAACTAGATCAAATAAATGATTCATAATTAATATGTTTCTTGAAGCTAGGGCTGGGTGATATGGACAAAAATTCATATCTCGTTAATTACAGGCTGACTGGCGATACACAATAAATATCTCAGTATTTTGAAGGAAATAGGATACATGTTTTCAGCTACGAGTCAAAGCCACAATGGAGATGTCACAAGCAGTTTCATAAAAACAGGCTGTACCCCAACAGAGGGGGGACCAAAAATGGGGACGGTACAGAACGGTTCCATTGGTACCATCCACAACTTTTCACAGTGGAAACGTAACAAAAGCGTACGGAACTGTACCACACCGCACTGCTCAGTAGAAAGAGACCCGGATTTCTCACTCTTCTAAGCCATTTCCACAGAACAGTTTGGTACAATTCAATTTGGTACACTTTTTCTTTTACGTTTCCACTGTGAAAAGTTGTGGATGGTACCAATGGAACCATTCTGTACTGTCCCCATTTTTGGTCCCCCCTCTTTTGGGGTACCTAGCACACAGATCTGGTACTAAAAGGTGGAGCTGTGAACACTGCAGTCTGTTGATTGGTCAATAGAGGACGGTCACTCTGCTCAGGGCTGAGTTGTGGCTGGTTTTGAGGCTCATGTAACCACTGTTCATACTGTGGAGAGTTTTATTCGTAGACTATAACTATAAAATGAAAGGATGTTTTGCTGCCTCTCACAGCAGCTGGAGTCTGAGAAAAAATAAATTAATTCACTGGGCCGACTGCCGGCTACTTTTAAGGTGGAACGTTCACTTGTAATGTTACTCAATGCATGAGTTGATGACGTGAATCAATCAACACACCTTAAATTTCACTGTGACAACTTTGACCATTACTTTAGTTTTTATATGACATACACTTTTAGTAATGAGTGGATCTTCAAGCATTTATATATTAATTCTGACTGGGTTATGTGACCTACATATATTCTAATCCTCACTTGAAGAAAAAAAAAGTGCTGTGGAGTGTTGTTCCTGTGGGCTCCAGCAACACTCAACCCCTGAGCTTGCCTGAGAAGGACTAAATACACAAAGCAGCTATTTCTAAATATCCCATGGAGAGACTCTCACTGCAGCCTGTTCTATTTTGTTCTGAAAATGTCGGTGTGCAGCCTCGTTCTGTGGACGATAAACGAGGTGCAGACTGATAAAGGAAATACAGTTAGTGCTGGATGGAGCAGTGAGTGACAACAACCCCGCCCACATTTAAGGGTACTGTGAAAACTCTAGGGTCTAGGCACCATGTCTGAAGGGTTACCTTTGGTTCCAAAGGTGCCATACTTAAAGTGTCTGGTGGAAACAGGGCTATAGGTCATCCCTTCATGGTGAGAGCGGTGCAGTTACAACCATCCCCAGTCTCCCCTACAACACAAGCAAGACGACAGGACTACCCATTTTAGCAGACATGCCAGAGGTGAGTGGAGAGATGAACTATGAGCTAGGCGGTGGAAAACTACTCATTTCCTCGCCTGTATGGTTGCTTATGTTTCTGCATTTAACATGGACTCTGTTAAAGTGAAACCAACCTATGAGCCTTTAGCTGTCACTGAGGGTGTGTGTGTGTGTGTGTGTGTGTGTGTGTGTGTTTGCGTCATGCATCAGGGATAACTGCCTAATCGCAAAGTATTGGTTAGATGTTTATGTGGCCTAAATAGCGTCGGAGCTTACTAATACTACGGTCTTTACATTAGAGCCGTGTTAATACCGGGATTCGGGAATACAAGTCACATAGGTAACTTTTAACTCTCAGAGAAGATTTTAACTAACCTTAGCTCTGCCTTCCACTGACAGCGTCCTCCTCCACACACTTTGGTGACTTCCTCAAGTAAACTCACAGTGGGTGCGCAGTGGAGTCTGCACTCCACTTGGCGGGCGGATACGGTTAAACGTCACCACGACCACGTGGTTCTTACAAACACAAGGCAATACTGGTGAATATCATTCAGGCAGGAAAGCTGTTAGGACATCCAAATAACATATTAAAAGTATTCCATTTTATACTTAGTGGATCAAGGTAAATTCAGGGCTTAAAATTTGGGGCCATTGTATCACAGCATCACACAAAAAAGTGCATATCTGCTTCTGAACATGATATTTTCATATAATTTATGTCTAATCATTCGAGTTTTAGGATGGTCCTTTACATATAACCATCAAATATGACCTGTTCTGAATGTATGTGCACTTAGGGAGTACCTACGGTGGCCCTGAAAGGTCACAGCACTGCAACTTAAGAAAACACATGCAAAAAGACAAAACACAAGCAAATTGAGAAAACATTTTCATCAATTTGACAACACGTGCGCAGCATTTAGAAAACGCGCTGAAAAGACCACAACACAACACATTAGAAAAAGCGATGCAAAGACCACAACACAACACATTAGAAAAACGCGCTGCAAATAGACCGCAACACAACGGAAGTGTTTCCAGGGGACACTTAAATGTGATGCACGCCGGTCAGGCGTGTTGTTGACGCGGATTCAGCTGCAGCCCCGGAGCAAAGATACTGTATATATAACAGTCCACTGTCTTTTCCCGGAGCAGAAGCCCCTGACGTGACACAAGCCTCTGGCTTGACGGAAGTGCCCCTAGCATGACGGAAGTGACGTGTTTTGCTGGATAGTACTGTCACGGTCTTTGTGTGGAACTGATGAGTCTGGATTTCTGCTGCGACATTCAGATGGTAGGGTCAGAATTTGGTGTAAACAACATGAAAGCATGGATCCATCCTGCCTTGTATCAACGGTTCAGGCTGGTGGTGAAGCTGTAATGGTGTGGGGGATTTTATTCACATCATGAATGCAACCGACAAATCTGCAGAAACTGTGTGATGCTATCATGTCAATATGGACCAAAATCTCTGAGGAATATTTCCAGGACCTTGTTGAATCTATGACACCAAGAAAGCTCTGAAGGCAGAAGGGGTCCAACCTGGTACTAGTTAGGTGTACCTAATAAAGAGGCCGATGAGTGTATACTTAGTCTTCTTAATCTTTTTTTTTTCACAACAGTACAGAGAGAACATAAAATGACAGACAGCAGTTCAAAGGGAAAAACAATCAATGAACAAGATTGAAATAATTCACCTATTTTATATTAAGACTCTCAACGTACAGATTATTCTGGTCTTATCATTTAGCTGAAGGGACCTGGTTGGATTCCTGGTAAGAAATAAAGTAAAACAAAAACAAACCAACCTTCAAGTCTCTTCATAACCATACAAATCCAACAGTTTTTAGTCAAGCACATTACAGTGAAACATCAAAAGTCATGTGTTCTCCCTCACACACTTTTACAAGAATAATAATAAAAAAAATTGACCACCCTGGCTGGAGCTCTGCCCAGGTTCTGGCTCGATGAAGATGATAAAGATTTACAAGTGTCATATACAATTTAAACAACATTTAAACAAAATAATCTGTCTTTAAAAATGTGCTTAGATGTGACCTTAGCAATCACACGAGGTTTGCTTGACCCATCTCGCTTGATTTAAAACACAATATTAACATAAAATAAAGTAATAAATAGACTTAAAGTACAAAAAATATATATCAAAAATTTTTCCATTAAAAAAACATGTTTCTTTACATGTTGCATGACCTTTAGTCATCTTAACACATTTAATATTTTCATATTTTTCATAAACCCAGACCACAAAATGCTAAAATAGATACCAAGCAAATGATTGAAGTTTTAGGAACCTAGTGTCCTTAAAGGAGACCTATTATGCTGTTCCTTTTATTCCGTCCTATATATTGTGTTACAGTGTCAGATGTTTATATTAATTGTGGTCAAAGTTTCAAATAATTAGGTAAAAGTATGTAAAAGTAATCCCTGTGAGCAAAAACCTCAGGCTTCAGACCCTTCTGAATACTCTGTTTCCTGTGGGGGTTTTTTTTTTTCGACTTTCGAGACAAGCTGACATCAACTCATGACTGATTTCTCTATATGGACATCTGCTCCACGCTACAAATGCTAATGTTTACATTACATAGCCTACACTGCTACATGAAGCCACATGCTAACATGGTCTTGTTTGCCTTTGTTGTTAATTTCTCCACAATTCCAGATCATATTCCTGCTGCAACATATTCAGTTGTGTTTAGAAGCTTTTACTGGTGATTTTTTTCAAGGGAGAAAATGTCGCAATACAAAAACATTCCTCAGCTGCCATGACACAACACTGCTACATGTAGCTACATGCTAATGTCAGGGAAACATGTAAACTTGTTTGCTGATGTTGTTAAATTCTCCCTGATGTTGGATCATGTTTCTGCTGGAACATGCCTGGCGGTGATGGCCAAATGAAACCTCGTGAACCACATTCTTTATTTTCTGACCCTACCAGATGGCACTGGATAAAGGCTGAAAGACTTGCAATGAAGTGTGCTTTCAAACCTTTGTTGACCAGACAGCGCCATCTGGTGGCTTCAGAAAATAAAGACAGTGGTTCATGAGGCCTCATTTGGCCATCACTAACTGGTTGTGTTTTAAAACTATAATTAGTGATTTTTCATGGGGCAAAGTGCTGCCATTTAGGTCCCTTTAAATGAAATCACTATTTTCATCAGAGGTGTCTGATGGAGATCAGCTGATATAAATGACCTGTAGCATCTCTTTTCACAGCAGAGACAAGTGCTCGACTGTTTGACCCTGTAAGGGGGAGGCTAAACATTTGATGGATAACATTGTGTCCAGTGTCCTTTGTGTCAAATGTCCAAGGGCACAGCACTTCCTTTGCCATTTATGTTTTGTTCCTTTATCCAGATTCTTCAAGCTCAATTATGAGAGGCCTCATACTTCTCATCCCTTTCAGGATTTCATAGAGAGCGTCTTTGCCTTTGGTGCCAGCTGCAGTCACAAACTTGTGAATGTCCCTCATCTGGCGTTGTGTGGTTTTTAAAGTTCTCACAGCATCATACTTCTCATCTGAGATCACCCCCCTTTCCATAAGCTTGTCCAGGATGGCTTCTGTATCGCACACTCTCTCAATCAGAGCTCTCCGATGGCGATCCACAAAATGCTGGCCTGAGGCAGGACGATAACAGCAAAGCAACAGTGAACACCAGAAGTTGTAACGGTCTAAAACAGTGAACTGAACTGTTTGAAGCCACTGTGTGAATTCATCTCATAACTTTTCAATCCCAGTTTTTTTTTCTTACCTTGTTTGTGATCAGTGCTCTGACTTTGGTAGTCTCCTGAAATACAATATGGGTCACAAGGCTGATTAATTAATGGATATTTAACTTGATGGGGTTTTTTTTTTTTTCATTGTAAAAAATGCCAACTGAGCATATTTTCAGTCCCCTCGAAAATCAATTGGAATGCAACCATTTCCTTTGTTTTTTGTTGTACACTGAAGACATTTGGGTTTCAGGTTTCAGAAGATTTCCGAAATTCAGCTTTTATTTCATGGTATTTACATCTAGATGTGTTAAACAACTCAGGACATAGTACCTTTTGTTTAAACCCACCCATTTTTCAAGTGAGCAAAAGTATTGGAACATGTGACTGACAAGCGTTTCTCATTGCCCAGGTGTTGCCTGTAAGATTGATTGTTTAAACATTATATAGCTCTGAATGTCCACTCTTGGTATTTACCCATGAAAACTTCATTTGTTGTCAAGAAAGGATACATCAACACGAAGACCAGAGAGCTGTCTATGGGAGAAAAGAAAGGCATTTTGAAGCTGAGAAAAGAGGGAATATCAATCAGAGCCACTGCACTTACATTGGGCATAGCCATAACAACAATCTGGAATGTCCTGAAAAAGAAATTAACTACCGGTGTACTGAGCAACAGACATCAAACAGGTTGGCCAAGGTCAAAAACAGCAACTGATGACAGAAACATTGTGAGAGCAGTTAAGAAAAACCCAAAAACAACAGTCATTGACATCACCACCAACGTCCATAGAGCAGGTGTGAAGGTATCACAATCCGCTGTTTGGAGAAGACTGCAGAAGGAGAAATATAGAGGCCATAACACAAGGAGCCTGGTCTCACTTTGAAGTCATCGAAATCTGGCGCTTGGGCTGTGACTTGAGGCATTAGAAACCAATGAAAAAAGGCGTCCTTTATCGTTGGTATGATATGCGGCCACTTGCTGTTATAGTTTGATGACCCCCGGCGGCGTCAGGGGAAAACGTGTTGGGATGAAAACGTGAACGTGAAGGATGAAAATTAAGGCGGCAAATGTCCGAGTGGGGCAGGCGGGAGGGGTGGTGGATGGGTCCAACAAACAGACTTTCACCCAAGAGAATGGTTCAAGTCCTGATTCTAAAGCCAAACCCTGTTCTTTTTTCCTAAACCTAACCACGTGCTTTTGATGCCTAAATCCAACCATGTGTGTTTGTTGTTCAAGGGGAAAAAAAGGTCAATTCGCAGTGTTGTACTGACGTAGTGCATTAATTTTGAAAGAGACTGTATGTGAACGTTTAATTTCTTGTGAAAACAGAGGTGCATTTTGATAGAAGACAATGAATGTAACAGGCAGAACTTGACACGGTGTCCCAGAACGTCAACAACCAACGCACCCAGGGTACTTTGCACATGGTATCTGGACGTGGAAAGTCCATGACCAAACGTTGATATGCGACAAGGTCGGAGTGAGAATATGTTGCCACAAGATGCAAGCCACTCATCAGCAGTAAGAATCAGAAGGCCAGATTGGAATTTGCAAAGAAGTACAGAGATGAGACACAAAAGTTCTGGAACAAAGTTTTATGGACTGAGGAGACCAAGATTAACCTCTACCAAAGTGATGGAAAGGCCAAAGGGTGGAGGAAGAAAGGATCTGCTATGATCCAGAACATACAAGCTCATCTGTGAAGCATGGTGGAGGTAGTGTCATGGCTTGGGCTTGCATGGCTGCTTCAGGAATGGGTTCACTAATCTTTACTGGCAATGTAAGTCATGATGGTAGCAGCAGAATAAATTCAGGAGTCTACAGAAACATTTTGTCTGCCAATTTACAGAGAAATGCATCCAAACTATTTGGAAAGACCTCCATCATGCAGCAAGACGACCCAATGACCCAAAACACACTGCCAACACAACAAAGGACTTCATCAGGGGGAAAAAGTGGAAGGTTTTAGACTGGCCAAGTTAATCACTAGCCTGGAAATCCAGACCCAAATCTAGAAAGATTTAGGGTCTGGCCATGAGTAATGCAAATGGCCCTCGAGGGGCGGCACCTAGCATGCATTTGTAAATATCACTGCACGCAATTGGATAATACTACGACCAATCAGAGGAATACACGGGGTGACGTATCCAGAGCTTAGCTACCAGCGGAGCTAACTGGTAGATTAGACTCTTGCCGTATCCGGTCGGCAAAACAGCAAAAACGTCCTTCTTGCAAAGGAAAGATTCGAGCGCCGTCTTCTGTTCCTCTTTTAGAGAAAAAGCCAAGTCTAACTCGTTCATTGTAGCGGCCAAAGCCGTTTCAAACAACTGGTGTTCATCCGTAGCCATCTTGCAATGTTTACTGACTGATTCCAGACATCGTTGTCGCAGCGCTGTCATCTGTTTAGCTCGCCTCTGGCCCGCCTATATCAGATACACCGATGTGATTGGTGCAGCTCGGTTTCATGGGCATATGTAATGAGCATCATTACTGATTGCCAGAGTGACTCGCTGAGCAAATTCAAATTGTGCTCTCGCGAGAACTCTGGATTTCCAGGGTAGTTAATCACCGGACCTTAGCCTAATAGAGCATGCATTTCACCTCCTGAAGAGGAGACTGAAGGGAGAAACCCCCGAAACAAACAACAACTGAAACAGGCTGCAGTAAAAGCCTGGAAAAGCATCTCATATGAAGAAGGCAACAGTTTGGTGATGTCAGTGGGTCACAGGCTTAATGCAGATATTGCTAGCAAGTAGTGACGGCCAAATGAAGCCTCATGAACCAATTTCTTTATTTTCTGACCCCATCAGATGGCGCTCTT
The DNA here is from genome assembly GCF_006386435.1 of Epinephelus moara. Taxonomy (NCBI): domain Eukaryota; kingdom Metazoa; phylum Chordata; class Actinopteri; order Perciformes; family Serranidae; genus Epinephelus; species Epinephelus moara. The sequence goes on from NC_065522.1 coordinate 19,690,251, forward strand.
GGTTTAAGGATAAAGGCTGAAGGACTGGCAATGAAGTGTGCTTTCAAACCTTTGTTGAACAGACAGCGCCATCTGGTGGCTTCAGAAAATACAGACAGTGGTTCATGAGGCCTCATTTGGCCATCACTACCATGAAGGTTATGCACTTTGAGTTAATTTAAGACTATTTGTTCCAATAAGTTTGCTTTCTTGAATATTGGGTTGGTGCAAACAAAAGGTACTATGTCCTGTGTTGTTGAACACATCTAGATGTAAATACCAGGAAATAAAAGCTGAATTTCTGAACCCTTGTCTCATATTCGTTTTTTGATCTGCAACCCAAATGTCTTCAGTGTACAACAAAAAACAAAGGAACTGGCCTTGTGCTCCAACAGTTTTGGAGGGGACTGTAGCTAAACAGAACAAAGTCGAAAAAAAGTTGAATTAAATAAAAAATTATGAAAAAAACTACTGACCTTTATGGATGGTACAGGTCCAGAAAGTTTCTTTCTCACTTTCAAGCCTGAGGGTGAAGTCGCTGTCTGCATTTTTGACAAACACCTCAAATACATTTCTGTTGTCATATCTGAGCTCTCGTGTCTGTGAAAAACATAATAAATGGAAAGACTTATTCTTTACAGCCATTATTTTCAATTGTGACGATCTTTCAATTGACACATTTTTTCAATGATACAGAAATATTAAAACAGATATTAAAACAATTGACACATACGCTGGGTTGAATCTTTGCATCCCCCATGTCTGTTTTGAGGGAGAAATTATTTCCGAGCTGCATGGACTTGTCTGGGCCTGGTTTAAGGATTGTTATGGATCCACAAGAGTTTTGCTTTTTTTCCACTTCCTGTAAAAAAAACGAGATGGAAAGCTATGATTTAAGCATAGTCATAGTGGTTTTGTGCATTTTCCAGTTAATAGAGAATACAACTAACTACGCTGTTTTCCCAGATGTGTACGTGTTACATCTTGCAATTGTTTAAAGTAGTTATTATTGCAAATGAAATAGAAACCTGTTGTAGGGATGGATCAGGTGGCACCAGGTAAATGTCCAATGTGAGGAATTCTTTTTTTGTCTTGTATATCAACGTGTCAAAGTGAAATGGAATGCCCAGTTTCTTCCAGATCATTACACCGATTGGAGTGAAAGTTGTCCGGAGTAACTTGACGTGGGACGATGTCACTTCAGACACTTGCTCCAAAACATCTCCACAGGTATCCACATGCAGAACTACAAACATGTCTGACATTGTAGAGTTTTCATCTGCAAAGAACAAACATGCACAACTTTAGTGAGGAGAAACAATACGCATATGTTTATTTAAATCTACAGAAAGTCAGAAAAGGTGTTTTTACATTATATTATACCTCACCTACACAGACCCAGTGTGGCAGATGCACCTCCTCCAACTTCCCAGCTGTGATTGTGATGTCCAGTAGGGGTCCTGCTGGCATGTGATCCATGCATGAAGGCCTCCTCATGTGTTCCTCCCACGAGCAGAACTGGTATTTGAAGCTGACCTTTTCCTTACAAACCCAGCGCAGGGCAGACACGCTGCATTCAAAACGACCTGCGTCAGACTGGAGGCTAAGGAGTGAAAAGGAACACAAAGGGGTGTTTATTTACAATGGACTGAACTTTTGAATTAAATAGCAACTTAACACAATTTTTGTGTAGTCTGTGTAAAGCACTATTGTACTGACCTTTGTGGGTCAAAAGTGTGTAGCACACCAAGCTTTACCTTCACACAATAGTTTAATTCTACTGATTTTAAAACACTGTGATGCAGAAAATGTCAACAAACAAAATCAGATTTAATAAGCCATGGATTATGCATCTGCTATTTTCCTGTACCTTTCTGTTTTGGGGGCAATGTATTGCTACAGGATTTACCTGGTACCTACATTTTGCTTTACTGTTTTGGTATGTTTAGTGATCTCATCTTTTAAATTCATGTTTGAAACACTAAGTGAAAAGATTTTTTCCAAAATGCTCAAGTTTATAAGTTGCAGGGCTTCGGTGGCTTAGTGGATAGAGCGGGTACCCCATGTACAAAGGCATCATCCTTGTCCGCAGCAGCCTGGGTTCGGCTCTAGCCTGCAGCCCTTTGCTACGTGTTGTTCCCTCTCTCTCTCTCCCCCTTTCAAGTTTAGCTGTCCTATCAATTAAAGGCAAAAATGGCCAAAAAATAATCTTGAAAAAAAAAAAAAAAAGTTTATAAGCTGCAATAAGCGGCATGGTGGTGTGGTGGTTAAAGGATAACTTCGATAACAAGTTGTACCTATTAATCATACGCACACATACACATGGGGAAATAGGGCCCAGGTTGAAAAATACCAAAGTTATCCTTTAATACTGTCACCTCAAAGCAAGAGGGTTCCCGGTTATATCCCGGGTGGGGGTGCCCTTCTGTGCGGAGTTTGCATGTTCTCCCCGTGTCAGCGTGGGTTCTCTCCGGGTACTCTGGCTTCCTCCCACAGTCCAAAGACATGCAGGTTAATTGATGACTCTAAATTGTCCGTAGGTGTGAATGTGAGTGTGAATGGTTGTCTGTTTCTATGTGTCAGCCCTGCGATAGTCTGGTGACCTGTCCAGCGTGTACCCTGCCTCTTGCCCAGTGTCAGCTGGGATAGGCTCCAGCACCCCCGCGACCCTCAAGAGGATAAGCAGTTGGAAAATGGATGGATGGATGGAAGTTACGATAACAGCCTTTTTTAAATGTCAATGATTCCTCCGTGCTTTGATGAATCTTTACCTGTAGGTTTGAACCTCATCTACTCTCTTGACTTCTGGTTCAAGTTTTGTCCAGTCACTGGGGTCCTGTTTCAGGGAGCAATGCATATTTAATAAAAAATAGTTAGTGTAGTTGGAACAGTTGTTTTGCAAAGCAAACAAATAGAAATGAGCAAGCAAAGGATAGACTTACCGTAGCACCACCACAAGCTCCTAGCTTCAAGTCTCCTGAAGGTCCTTATTAAGATATATTTATAAACATTAAAATCAAACATTTTAACATTTTTTGGTGCCTGTCTAATAAGGCATCCATTACTATTGACTTTCATAATGGTTAGTAAATCATTGTTATTATAGATTCTATAAATTCCACCAATAATAAAACATCAGAAATATACCACACAGATTATGTTTGAGTCTTATTATTTACTAAGTGGAAACATTTTGTATTACAATGTTTTTGTTACAAATTAAATATAGGCTCACATGTATATTAAGTAGGTATTAATAATTGTTAATTAAATTATAGGACAATAGTTTCCTCCCTTACCCTCTGTGGTAGTTCTTCGCTGTATTCTAAAGGCTACAGGACCGCCGATGGTGATGCCAAGGTAAAATGAAACTTTACCAGATTTCCATAGGCTGTCTCTTTGATTGACATCCACCTCAATCTCTGTGTTTCTGAAAGTTGCATACAGTCTGTAGTTTCGCACCACTCCTTCAACATTGAGAAGGTGTTCTTGGACTGTGGGATCTTTAAAAATATTCTCATTCTTCCAGTTAGGGTTTGAGTCTTTTAGGGCATCCTTTGTCCAGTAGATCTCGAGGACCCTCCTGTGAATGTATCTTCTCAGACCTTTACCTTTTCCAATAAAAAACAGAGGGCGAAGGTGCCTTGATCGAAAGAGTGTCTCATATTCACGTTCATAGGAGTGCTGAACATGTGTAATTAATTGTTTGAGGTTAGAGACAACTTTGTCTTCGTCATCTGTAGGCCAACATATGAGCAGGGCTAACATGTGAAACTCAGGTGCATCTCTTGAGCTCAGTGGCATTGTCTGTCTAAACGCATTTTGATAGTCAGAATTGGATGGTGACTCATTCTTATTTATCAGCATAATGTTGGCGAGAATGTAGTTGGCTAAAGCATTTCCAGTGGAATCTTTGCTTAGACAGATTTCTTCCCACCATGTAGCAATCTGTTTAACCTCTGATACAGTGCATCTTCTGTCAAGACACGAGAGTACTCCAGCAGAAGTAACAGCCAGTTTTTGTTTAAGCTTCTGTATGGTTTGATCAGATTTCTCTTTGTGTTTGGCTGCTGAGTCTCCGACATACTTTCTGTAGCATTCTGAGGTCTCCTTAGAAGCATATGATGCATCTTTTTTCTTCATGACAGACTCTGAGTAAGTTAAAAATGTATCAAAAAATTCAAATTTTCTCTCAACTTCATCTCTGAGGCTGTTTATTAGATCGTAAAATCTGAAGAGTTTGTTGTCTCCCAGTGCTTCAAGGACAGAGCCCAAGGACACATTCTTTGTGAGAACTTCTTTCCAAATTTCGTTGTGGCTGACAAGTAGGTCATACACAAGGTTGCAAACCTGTAGATAACCAAACTGCCCCCTGGTGTTAAAAGGACGCAAGACTCTGGTCTTGCCATCTTCTTTGATGTCTGTCACATGTTCGTTTTCAGCAAGTCTTTCTTCATCTTCGAAAGCTTCAATGGCCTTTGTGGCCAGCTGCAAAATCTCTCTTGGTGTGGCATTACACTCTATGTTCTTCAGATGGTTCTTATGGACTTGGCCCAGTGTATCCGCAATGAATGATTTTTTGGGATCTCTATCCTTTGCTGTTTTTGCCCACATTTCAGCCTTGTTGTAATCTTGTAGTTCTTTGTAATAAAAGCGAGCGAGGGCTTGTGGAAACAAGGCATTTTGAACGAATGTATTTGATGCAACTTTTAAAACTGATGCACTCTGTTTTTTGTCTTCCATCTCCTCTATATCTAGAATCAGTCTGGAAAACAGCTCTTGGTCATCTTCTCTTCTCTTTGGTCCTCTGTGATGCCTTTCTACATTGTCATTTTTTTCATCTTTTTTAATTTCCCTTTTGGTGAGCATGTCTTTGACAAAACCAACCAAAAATGGAGGAACATCATCTCCGCACAAACACTTCAAGAGGTTTCTTGCTGTGTCACTTCTGGTCACACCTGCCTCAGCCATCAATTCAGTACAGCACTGTGCTATCATAGGGTGAGCCATGCAGACCCTCTTTTCAGATCCATCTGGTTGGAAGGTGATGATGAGATGGCTAAAGGGCTCCATTGTATCCTCCAGTGAAAAGTCTCCATGGATGTAGTCGTCATGTTTGAAAAAATCCAGGCACTGAGACTCCAGGAGATATGAGCCTGGTACATAGGCATTCAGCAGGGATAGAAAGGCAGCAAGCTGGGTCTTCTTTGGTATGTTTGCTTTTTTGATGTTTCTGATTACAGAGCATGCTTCATGGATGTAAGCCTGAGAAAAATTGGTTTGCATTATGTTGAAGCCATGGAATTGATTGCATTTATCGCCATACTTTTTGCTGAGCTTCTCTTTTTTCTCACTGAATTTTTGTTTCTCTGTTTCTGACAGTTCTTTTTTGAGGATGACAAATTTTCTCTCCTTCCTCTTAGCTTTTTGTTTAACTATGAAAGAATGTTCCTTTTTGAGGATTACATGGTCACTTGCTCTCACAGAGTTGAGTAAAATCACCACAGGCATATCAGTGTCTATCTCCTGTTCAGCAATCTCTTCCATAATTCTGTCTTGCAGATCTTCCAAAATGAACTGATCTTTCAGTAACAGCAGCACAGTGTTCTGGTGGCCTCGGCTGCCTGCTGTGAAAAGGTGGACCACTTCTTTCGCAACTTTTGTGATGTTTGAGGTTGAGCCTGTTAAAACAGCACTTCTGAAGGTTTTCCTCAAGTCCCACAACACCTGCATCGCCAGTGTCGTCCCCCCACATCCTGGCTGGTGGAACAATTTAATTGTGGGTGTTCCAGGGTATCTTCTCCTTTTGCGAATTTGTTCTACGAGTGTATCGTATCCATCTCGTCTGATGAAAGGAGTTCCCGTGCCATCTGACACTGCCTGGTCACTAATGTGAAAGTTTAACCATTCAGGAGGGGCCCCTCTGTAAAAGTTCTCCTCGGTCTGATCAGCAACTGTTGGATCTATGATCTCTCCTTCAAACTGATTTGCATAGACAACATCCAAAAGTGAAAATGAATCTCCGATTTCACTTCCCATGTAAATTTGTCCACCTTTTGCAGTAGACAGGGCTGGTCTCTTGGCCATTTCAGACTTTCAGTGTTGTGAGGCCTAGATATTAAAAATGAGAAATGGAACATTGGTTATCTTAGACTCTATGAATGGGTAGTGTTACACATAACAAATACCCCTTTTCCACCAACATGGAACATTGGAACTGTTCAGAGCATTTCAAATAGAAGACAAATTGGTTCAAAACCTATTTGGAACCAAAAAACAAACAAACAGGTTTTCCTTAACCTGAATTGTGTACCATGGGTGTGTCATATTCTACAGATTGGAAAGTGAAGATGGAGAAGGCAGAAATGACAAAGTCAAGTTAGAAATAGTCTGAAAAGACTGTGCAGTGGTCTCAGTAATAGTTGGTCCACACTTGTTTTTTGGATAAAAAAAACAAACACATCTGTAATAACAACAAATGCAAGCTGTATTCTCCTATTTACTTATGTTGAGCATTGTGCAATGCCCTCCACTGATGACACATCCTTGATTGCAATGGTTTGGCTCAAAACTGATAAAAACGCAGGCTGGTTCGCTTGATAGCATCAAGGTTCAAAGAATCCTGAACAGAACCGGTTCTAGAACTAGATCTAATTTAATGGAAAAGGGGTAAAGGAGCACAATAGTAATGATCTCTTCAATTCTGTCCTTGCAGCCAGCACTGTACTCTGTTAACAACAATTCCTTGTTGCTTAAATGGCTTTTCTTTAAAAAAGTCAGCAGTTTAGTGCCTGGTGCAATCATATCTATATATTGTTTATTATTATATATAAACATGAATTGATTGAGTACAAATATATATAATATCGCCAAGTCCAAAAAAAGGGGAAAAAAATAGCTGCACTGTTGCCCTGATGTGCAAATGGAGTGAAACAAACGTTATAATATTGTAACCCTTGTTCTATTAGCACAGGTAGAGCCCTGTAATGGACTCTATGGGTAATACTCTCCTCCAATCACAAGAATGCATTCACCCACTTGCATTAGCAGAGTTTTATTACATTTTCAAAATGTGGGTTCCATGCATTTCAAGTGTAGCTGTTATTCCGTCTAGCTCTTATCCTCCGATCCCCCAAACAAGTTTTGTGGATTAAAAACTAGACTGGGCTTCTTGTTGGCATGAGGGTCACTAAGTACTGTCTGTATTTTCATTCTAAAGTGGCCATTTTCCTAACGCTGTGGATGGCTATGAGCTGAAATGTGTCCGTTCGACTGCTGCTGTGCAATCCACTATATTAAAAAGTATCATACTTATTAGTGAGTGCTGTCTGGTTTTTCTGCTTTGCTGTAATTTTTTGGACCAGCACCCAATTACACTTAGAGACTTTTGAGTGAGCACGCCAACTGAGCATGGTTTAAACACCACAGCCTACCTGAGTATTGTTGCTGACCGTGTCCATCCCTTTATGACCACAGTGTACCCATCTTCTGATGGCTGCTTCCAGCAGGATAACGCACCATGTCACAAAGCTCAGATCATCTCAAACTGGTTTCTTGAAC
>NC_065522.1:19698076-19712671 GCF_006386435.1 Epinephelus moara
ACTATGTTTTGTGTGTGTGTGTGTCTGTGTGTGTGTGTGTGTGTGTGTGGAGGCTTGGAGCCCTGGGGTCCGTTTAATAACGCGGTTCGGGTTTACCGGAGTCACGTTTATAACTTCAAATAAACTTGTAGAGAACATTTTACTAACCTTGGCTTTACCTTCAGCTGACAGTTGCCTCTTCCATCGTTGTGTGGCTTCCTCAAACTGAGACTTCCTCTGGTGGGTGGACTCCGCCCTGATTCAAGCCTGTCAGGTTGCACTGCCCCCAATCCGTTCAGTGGTAGTTTCACATTTGACAACATAAACATTGTAAACGGGGGGATGGAGAAACTGGGCCCTCCAACAATGTGTTGTGTGGCGAATGGGCCCTTATGAGTGATCTCCACCTTGAAAACATGCCTGTGCTCAAAGGAAAAGCTCTCATTAATTAAAAAGTGCCATTTGCTATATATGCCCTTCTGTCAGTCAAATATTCTGTAACTATAAATCAAATATTCTATTAATAAAATATTTTATGACTATAAACCAACTATTCTATCCACCTTATTCCTAGCCCCCATGATACCTTGTGTGAACTATGTGTGCAACTTCTGGCATTCTTTCTATAGGCTGTCACTATGATGAAAACTTAACACCTCTGTGAATAACCCTGTAATACCAAGCATCGACTGTCCCAGTTAATTATATCATGTAAATGCACACCGTAAACATGTAAATATCTATCAAAAATAACCAATAGGTTGGTCAAATGAGGATAAAATGTCTGGTAGATCCTTGTCATATACGACTGTCCTGAAAGGAGTAAAATGAGGTGTGTGGTTTGGCTCCATAACTAAAGAAACTGGTTCTTGTAGGGAAATTATTCACATAGGCTACATGATGTCGGTCAAATGTTAAGTCATAATTGAATAAAAAAGACTATATTGGCAAAAACACAGAAAAGAATAAAATATATGATACTGGACTTTAGAGTGTTTAATTTGAGTTTATGGGTAACATAGCCCAAAACTGTAAGAATGTTTAAAGGTACAGCATACATTTCAGAACACCTTTCATTGCCCATAACATGGAGTATTATCAAACACATTTTTCTACACAATGATTTAACAAAGAATACTTAGCATGGTTTGTGTGATACTTACATAAACTAAAACTTCAATAGAATACTTAAATCAATACTGTTGAGTAAAAATCACATTTCATAGTGTAAATTTTTCTTACCTTTTTCACTTTTCCGCTTTTTCATGATGCAAATGTCGCGGAGGGGTCATCCTCCTGTTTGTGTTCTATGACTGTGGATTCATTGTAACCTGCATGCTGACTGGAATTAATGCAGTGAGACACCACACCCGAGGTAGGTGGGTACATTTGCATGTGACAAGCACACACATGTGTATTTGTCAAGTGAAAGTGCCAGACAGTTGGCGATCACACCATCCATGCAAGAATGCCAACACCATTGTTAAATCTTCAAATGCACAACAATGATGTCATTTTCAAAGGAAACTCAATTCTCTGAGTAAATTTTAATTGTGACATTTGCATCATTATTAGTGTGCATACCTTTGATTCAGAATGTTATGACTTGCTTTAGCCAGTGTTGGGTGGGGTTGTTTGGTAAATATACTGGGAACAGGTCTGACAAGGTTGAGCATTACGATAATCTGATAGGCAGGTGGCACCTTGCTTGGCAGCCTAGGCCACCAGTGTGAATGCAGGATTGCTTTGTGTTGGAATGCTTGGGTTATAAAGTGCTTTGAGTGGTTGCTAAGACTAGCAAAGTGATGGGTAGAGCATTAATATGATGATACAACCAAATAATTAGAATCTGACTCTTTGAATCTGACACCACTGATTGGTTTTCGGGCCAATCATAGCACTGAAACGACACTGGTCAAGGTTGTAAACGACATTAGGTCAAATATGGATACTAAAAAGGTCACAGTACTTGTCCTACTTGACTTAACTGCAGCTTTTGATACAGTAGACCACTCAATTCTTTTAAACAGACTTCGCACTATGATTGGACTCTGGCACTGTTCTTAACTGGTTTGACTCATATCTTTCAAACAGGGAATGTTATGTTGGCACTGATGACTGCTCCTCCAAACGCTATAAGATGGACTGTGGAGTCCCCCAAGGTTCCATCTTAGGTCCAGTACTTTTTAATCTTTACATGCTGCCACTTGGAGGGGTCATCAGGAGGCACGGCATACAATTTCATCTGATGATACACAGCTATATATTGCTGTGTCTCATGATGACCCAAAGCCACTTGATGCACTTTTTAGCTCTATTTTAGATATTAAGTGCTGGATGGCAGAGAACTTTCTACAGCTCAATCAGGACAAAACTGATTTTTTAGTTATTGGGTCTGAAGCACAGAGAGAGAAACTGCATACAAAACTACTACCACTGGCTCTGGAACCATGTCAAAAAGTAAAAAATCTTGGAGTAATAATTGATGCTGACTTTGATGCTGACGAAAAACATTTCCAGAGTCAGGCCGTTTCTCTCTAATGCCAATGAAGAGACTCTAGTGCATGTTTTTATCATCTGTGGAATTGATTATTGTAATGCTTTTCTTTCTGGTCTTCCTAAGAAGACCATTATACCATTACAACGAGTTCAAAATGCAGCCGCTCGACTTCTGACAAGGACCAGAAAGAGAGCACACATTACTCCCATCCTAGAGTCTCTGCATTGGCTTCTTGTTAGCTTCAGAATTGATTTTAAGATTCTTTTATTAGTTTTCAAAGTTCTTAATGGTCTTGGTCCTTCTTATTTTTCAGATTTGCTTTTAACCTATCAGCCCTCTAGAACCCTCAGGTCCTCTGGTAGTAGACTGTTAATTATTCCAGAAGTTAGAACTAAAACCCACAGTGAGGCGTCCTTTTCTTATTACGGCCCACGTCTGTGGAACAGCCTGCCAGAGGATCTGAGGGCAGCAGAGAGTATGGATATTTTTAAAGGCAAACTCAAGACCTACCTTTTTAGTTTGGCTTTTAGTTGATTTTTACGGATCTGTTTATTCTTATTTATTTACTTATTTCTCATCTATTTATTGAACTTTTTTAGACATTTTATCAGTGTCATATGTTTTCAATCCTTTATTTCTTATTGATAACTTTTAGTCATTTAACTTATATGCTTTTAAAGTTATCAATCAATCAATCAATCAATCAATCAATTTTATAAAGCCCAANGAGAGAGAGAGAGAGAGAGAAATTTAGCAATTTATTTCTATTTAACTATATACTTTTATTATGTATTTTTATATATATATATTTATTTTATTTTTATTTCTATTTATTCTTATTCTATCTATTTCTTTTAACACTTTTATTTTTAGGTTTTCTTACTTATATTTTACCTCCAGTGTTTCCTTGCTGATGGCGTTTCCTCGGTGCTCTCAGGTCCTTGCACCTCGCGCTGGGGTGCATCTCCTGTTTGGACTGTGTCTGGATGTGATTTGGCTTGACTACATCTACGGGCATTTGTCTTTTTATTCTGTGAAACACTTTGTGTTACAATTTATTGTATGAAAATGTGCTATATAAATAAAGTTTGATTGATTGATTGATTGATTGATTGACCACTGTTGTCTTTTCCTCTCTTCTCCAGAAACAGGAATGTCTTGACTTATATGGGTGAATATCTGCTGCTTGTGACCACCTTACCCTTGCGTCTTGTGATGGGCTTGGGAATTTCTTCTTCTTCTTTTTTTTTTTTTTTTTTTTTAACTTATGTGAGGGTGCTTTCTTCTTTTCTACCAGTGAAGCATCAGTCACAGAAAGTGAAAGTGTCAACAAGCCTTACACAGATGAAAACAAATTTATACGGAGTGATGCTAAATTTGAAACGGTGAAAAAGTCAAGATGTAGACAATTGTCTTTGTCTTAATCTTATTTTATATTGCCAATATAGAAACAAGATAACAGGAAGTAACACAGGAAAACATAAATGACACAGGATTAAAAAGATTTGCCTGTTACACTAAACAAAACCAAACAACAACAAAAACCCAAACCAACCTTAAATCTCTACATTAATCCTACAAGTCTTTTGTCAAGCACATTACAGTGAAACATAAAAGCTATGTGTTCTTCCTTACACACTTTCTTTAAGAAAAAAAAAACACACCAGGTTGAGCTCTGCCCAGGTTGTGGCTCGATAATGAAGATAAAATCTGCTCTCAGAAGATTTACAAGTGTCACATACAATCTAATTAACAGAATCTGTGTCTTTAAAAACGTACCTAAGTGCGACCTTCACAATCACATTGAGTTAGTTTGGTGTAAAAATGTAACATACAAGAAAGGAATAAGAAGACTGATAGTACAAAAAATATATATATCAAAAATATTTCCACTGAGAAAACCTGTTTCTTTATATTTTGCATGGCCTTTAGTCATCTTAATACACCAAAAACATATCTTCATATTTTCCATAAACCCAGCAAAACAAAATACTAAAATAGATACCAAGCAAATGATTAAAGTTTTAGGAACTCAATTTCTTTGAAAGAGACCTATGATGCCTTCTGAATACTCTGTTTCCTGTGGGAGTTTTTTTTTTCGACTTTCGAGACAAGCTGACGTCAGCTCATGACTGATTTCTTTATATGAACATCTGCTCCATGCTACAAATGCAGATGTTGGCATTACATAGCCTACACTGCTACATGAAGCTACACGCTAACGTCAGGGAAACGTGTAATCTTTGTTGCTGTAGTGTAGAGGTGGAGCAATCACTGCATACTGGGTGAATGGAGGTGTTCCAGCACAGACAGAGAGAGGAAAAGAAAGTGTTTTTTGATCATTAAAGCCTGTAAACATATTCAGAAACCCAAAATACAAGTATTAACCTGAAAATGAGCACAATAGGTCCCTTTAAATGAAATCACTATTTTCATCAGAGGTGTCTGATGGAGATCAGCTGATATAAATGACCTGTAGCATCTCTTTTCACAGCAGAGACTAATAAGTCCATTACTAAAAGTGCTCGACTGTTTGACCCTGTAAGGGGGAGGCTAAACATTTGATGAATAACATTGTGTCCAGTGTCCTTTGTGTCAAATGTCCAAGGGCACAGCACTGCCTTTGACATTTATGTTTTGTTCCTTTATTCACATTCTTCAAGCTCAGTTATGAGAGGCCTCATACTTCTCATCCCTTTCAGGATTTCATAGAGAGCGTCTTTGCCTCTTGTGCTGGCTGAAGCCAAACACTGAAGAATGTGCTTCATTTGGTCTTGAGTGGTTTTTAAAGCTCTCACAGCATCATACTTCTCATCTGAGATCACCCCCCTTTCCATGAGCTTATCCAGGATGGTTCCTGTATCCGTCACTCTCTCAATCAGAGCTGTCCGATGGCGATCCACAAAATGCTGACCTGAGGCAGGACGATAACAGCAAAGCAAACAAACAAAGTGAATTGTAAATCAAAGAAATGAAAAGAGCAAAAGGTAGCAATGTTGTTCAATATGAAGTCATCATATCATTTTTCAAGTTTTATTTTTGCATGTTTCTTACCTCCAGTGGTATCTGCTGAGACAGATGGGTCAGGTTGTATTTGTTCTGGCTCTGAGCTGCTCATCACTGAAAATGGAATGGGAATTCATTAGTGATGCCCGATGAAAAATAACATTTAACATATATATATGTATATATACATACACACACACACATATATATATATATATATATATATATATATATAGCAATCAGAGTTGGGTAAGGGTTACTTTTAAAGTAATCAATTTACTTAACTGCATTACTTTTTTGAAAAGTAACCAGTTACTTTACTGCGTTACTCCCTGAATAAAGTAACTCAAGCACTTTTAAAGTACTTTTGAGTATTCTACATTTCCTATTGGGCAATGGACCACAGGGCGCTAAGCCTACATTTTTNCATCAAGCTAGCAAACAATGGTACATCCTCACGGTTGGACATGTAAGGGATAATGTACAATGAGCAGGTGAATACTGGGAAAATAACTCCCGACAGGGGAATAGAACCCTGACGCGCAGCGGGCATAAAACTCGCGTAAAATGTCATTAAGCATGAGTGCCGAGTGTGTATTCAAATCCGTGTTCTTTTGTTTTTGGCAGAGAAAGTCCGTCAGTATAGTAGTAGTAGTACAGTACAGTATAGTACAGTAGCCCATTTTGTTGTCTTTTTTGTATTTATCTCATCTTTCTCCTCCTCTTATCACTTGAAGCTCTTCAGGTGTCAGTTCCTTGTGCCGTTTTTCGCTTGATTTTTTTCTTTCCTTCTCCATTTCTTTTTCTTTAGCAGCATCCCATTCCTCAAAATCCTTGTAGCTACTCTCCAAATAAGTTAAAAGAAATGTTAAAATCAGCCATTTCTGTTTGTTTTTCCCCTCGGAAGTTGTTTGACAGCTGCAGTGTTGCAGGGCAGCGTCGCTAGCAACGCTGGGCTACATAACAACTGTGTAATGACCGTTGCTACTAGCTACTGATTGGTCAGACCGCTGAATGCCGCGACTGACCAATCAGAATACAGCATTTAATAGAGCTGTGTAATAAAAAGTAATAACATTAACAAATAGCGGCGGGGCTTTTACTCACCACAACTGCAGAGGCTCCCAACTTCATCTGAAACAAACTACATTATAGACGGTCCTTTATTTATTAATCCCTCTGTGTTTTTATATTTTTACTTTTTATCCGCTGGCGTTGTCTTCATACAGTTAACACATCGCATTGAATTTGTTTCAAATTAAAAGCCCCTTATAACCTTGGCTGAGAGAATCCCTCCATTTTCTAAATAGGCTTTTATTGTGAAACATTTGAAGGAACTTGGTTGTGGAGGATACAGTAGCTTGAATGTTTGCGTACGATACTTCAGATGTAGCTCCTGCCATCTGTTGGCGCTTTCTACGTTACTACAACAACATGTTGGCTGGCACATGAACAGACACAGTGACTGAAATAATAGTAAAAGTAATAAAAATAGGACGAGAATAACCCGATGACATCACACACGTTGTGAACGACGACCGGGGATAATTGGTGAGTACCAGCGTGCAGTGTGTCATGTCTGTCGGCCAAGTCACGGCACGATTTTATGACTCCACAATCGTGTAATGTGACATAGTGACTGTCAGAATGGGCAGAAAAGTCGTGTAGTGTGTACCAGGCATAATGCAAGTCCTGAGTCTGAAATATGTCTGTCAGCGAGTCACCTTTTTTTAAGACTCCACCGTAGACAACGCGAGCCACAAACTTCATGACTTCTTTCGGACTGATAGGTTTAACGTTATCTCCGTTATTAGAACCAAAAGACAGTCGTTGCTGTTTTGGAGCTGAAGGACCAGCGTTCTAAAAGTAACGGAAGTAACTGATGTCTTGTTTGAAAATGTACTTAAGTATTTGATTACTCAAACAGCAAACTAACGCGTTAGGTTACTCGTTACTGCAAAAAGTAATCAAAGTACTCTAACGCGTTACTTTGTAACGTGTTATACCCAACTCTGATAGCAATGTCTCTTTAAAATCAATGCCTCAGCTACTTTTGATAATCTACAGACCTTTCTCTTCAATGTTATAATTAAAATATACAAGTATTATGTATTTTCTTCAAGATCAGAGAAGTAAACTAGACCTAAACATGGAACTAATTTTTGAAAATACTACAAGGTAGGTATTTAATTATGATTAAACTGTAGTACATTATACCCTTCTTACCCTTTTCCGCAGGTTTTGTCTGGATGGCAAAGGCTACAGGTCCTCTGATGGTAAAGCCAAGGTAAAAAAATACTTGGCGGTGTTTCCAGAGGCTGTTTTGGAGGTTTGCGTCCAGCTCAATCAATGTACCATCAACAGTTGCATAGACTCTACAGTTGCGTACCTCCCCTGTCACTCTGAGAAGGTGTTCTTGGACCTTGGGCTCTTGGAAAATCTTCTCGTTGCTCCAGTTGTTGCTCCAATCTTGTATTGTTTCCTGATTTGAGTCAAGAAATATTTTTTCGAGGACCTTACTGTGAACAATTCTGTCCAAATCTTGACCTTTTCCAATGAAAAACAGAGGGCGGAGGTACCTTGATCGAAAGTGCATCTTGTATGCATGTTCGTAGGCATGTTGCATACCCAGAATGAATTTCCCGAGGTCGATGACACGTTTGTCTTCACTGTCTGTAGGCCAGCACAGGAGGAGGGCTAACATGTGGAGCTCAGGTGAATCTTTGGGAATCAGAGGCAGTTTAAATTCTCTCTCTTCTCTCTCTCTGCATTTAGAAGGAAGAATTGCGAGGATGCAGTTGGCCAGCGCTGTTACTGAATCTTTGTGCAGGAAGAGTTCTTCCCACCATGTGGTTATTTGTTTAAGGTCTGATTCAGTGCATTCTCCGTCAAGACAGGAGAGTACTCCAACAGAGGTGTCCACCTGGTTTTGTTTAAGCTTCTGGATGAGATCAGCACCTTTTTGTTTGAAATGCTTCAGTGGGGAGTCTCCGACATAATTCCTGTAGCATTCTGAGGTGTCTTTGGAAATGTATGAGGGATCATCTTTCTTC
This sequence comes from Epinephelus moara, assembly GCF_006386435.1. NCBI lineage: Eukaryota > Metazoa > Chordata > Actinopteri > Perciformes > Serranidae > Epinephelus > Epinephelus moara. Next base: position 19,706,615 of record NC_065522.1, read on the forward strand.
CTGCTGGGCTTTGAGTAAGTCAGATATTTGTCAAAAAATGCACATTTTATGTCAACCTCATCTCTGAGGCTGTTTATTAGATCGTAAAATCTGAAGAGTTTGTTGTCTCCAAGTGCTTCAAGGACAGAGCCCAAGGACACATTCTTTGTGAGAACGTCTCTCCAAGTTTCGTTGTGACTGACAAGTAGGTAATACACAAGGTTGCAAACCTGTAGATAACCAAACTGCCCCCTGGTGTTGAAAACATTTGAGACTTTGGTCTTGCCATCTCCTTTCATGTCTGTCCCACGTTCATTTTCAGCAAGTCGTTCTTCATCTTTGAAAGCTTCAATAGCCTTTGTGGCCAGCTGCAAAATCTCTCTTGGTGTGGCATTACACTCTATGTTCTTCAGATGGTTCTTATGGACTTGGCCCAGTGTATCCGCAATGAATGAATTGAGGGGATCTCTTTGCTTTGCTCTCTCTGCCCACATTTCTGCCAGATTGTAGTCTTGTAGTTCTATGTAATAAAAACGTGCAAGTGCTTGTGGAAAAAATGGATCTTGATCGAACTTCGTTGTAGCCATTTCTAAAACTGATACACACTGTTTCTTGTCCTCCATCCTTTGTTTCTTGTCCTCCATCCTTTGTTTCTTGTCCACCGTCCTTTGAATATCTAGAATCAGTCTTGAAAATCTTTCTGGCTCCTCTTTCATCTCCTCACTACTGATTGGGTTCTCTTCAGTTTTCATGTCTTTTGGTTTTGGTCTTCTTTTGGTGAGCATGTCTTTGACAAAACCAACCAAAAATGGAGGAACATCATCTCCGCACAAACACTTCAAGAGGTTTCTTGCTGTGTCACTTCTGGTCACACCTGCCTCAGCCATCAATTTAGTACAGCACTGTGCTATCATAGGGTGAGCCATGCAGACCCTCTTTTCAGATCCATCTGGTTGGAAGGTGATGATGAGTTGGCTAAAGGGCTCCATTGTATCCTCCAGTGAAAAGTCTCCATGGATGTAGTCGTCATGTTTGAAAAAATCCAGGCACTGAGACTCCAGGAGATATGAGCCTGGTACATAGGCATTCAGCAGGGATAGAAAGGCAGCAAGCTGGGTCTTCTTTGGTCTGTTTGCTTTTTTGATGTTTTTGAATACAGAGCATGCTTCATGGATGTAAGTCTGAGAAAAACTGGTTTGCATTATGTTGAAGCCATGGAATTGATTGCATTTATCACCGAACCTTCTGTAAAGTTCTTCCTTTTTCTCACTGAATTTTTTCTCCTCTGTCTCAGAAAGTACATCTTGTAGGAAAACATGGTCACCATGTCGAAGTTCATCCTTTCTAACGCAGCTGAGTAAAATCACCACAGGCATATGGATGACTATCTTCTGCTCAGCAATCTTCATCATAATGCTCTCTTGCAGATTTTCCAGAATCTGCTCATCATTTACTAACAGCAGCACAGTGTTCTGGTGGCCTCGGCTGCCTGCTGTGAAAAGGTGGACCACCTCCTCTGCAACTTTTGTGATGTCTGAGGTTGAGTCTGTTAAAACAGCGCTTCTGAAGGTTTTCCTCAAGTCCCACAACACCTTCATGACCAGCGTGGTCCCCCCACATCCTGGCTGGTGGAACAGATTAACAACTGATATTCTAGGGAATTTTCTCTGTTTCTGAATTTGTTCTACAAGTGTATCGTATCCATCTCGTCTGATGAAAGGAGTTCCCGTGCCATCTGACACTGCCTGTTCACTAATGTGAAAGTTTAACCATTCGGGTGGGGCCCCTCTGTAAAAGTTTTTCTCGGTCTCATCAGCAACCTTTGGATCTATGATCTTTCCTTCGAACTGATTTGCATAGACAATATCCAAAAGTGAGATGCAATGTGTGATTTCGCTTCCAATGTATATTTCCCCACGTTTAGCAGTGGACAGGGCCGGTCCATTTGCCATCTCTTTCAGTTTCCTGTACCTTAATGAATGCCCCAAAAAAAAGAGAGATAAAAAAGTTGGAAAGACAAGTTAGCCATCTTGGACTGTATGATTGGGCTACCAGACAACAGACTCTTTTAGGGCCGACCTCACAATGACATCAGTTTGTTAGCTGGAGGCAAAGCATGAATCTCCACCACAGGGCTGTAGGCTCCATACATATCTTAAAATGTCGTCTTGTTGTGTTATTGGGAGCCAGAATAAAAGCAGTCATGGCTCAAAACTTAAATTTCATCACATACCAGCCGCCACTGCCCGTTAACAAAAACAAAGACAACTATGGTTAAATGCGATAAGACGAAAGGACTGGACGGAGGTGATCATCAAAAATGCTCACATGTGCAGCGCACACTTCATATCAGGTTAGGGGAAAAGTATTTACTGTTGTAGGGATGAATAACGTTATGTGTATTAAGGGTTATCATGTTCACCTCATCAGAAACTGGGGAGGTATTAAGAGGAATATTGGATTTCTCTGTAACACTAACTTTTTAGTGCATTAGACCTGACCTGACCTGGTGCGGTTATTTTACTGTATGAATTAACGAACAGTTAAGTTAATAACACATTCACTCCGCTCATGCTCTGCTGCTCCGTCTCCCAAGACAGAGTGCCCAGAGTGCGCTCTGCCCTTCTCCTAAAGTGCGATGCTCTGTATAACCGATTATTCTGACAGTACTCTGAATTTACAAATGGTCCAGTTTGTGCCAAATTACACTCTGAATGACTATTCTGAATACAGCCATCGTATCATCTTCCTCCACTGTCTAGAACAAGCCAAAAGAACTTGCTAGCTAGCGCTAGGTAATGGTTGTGGAGAATTGTTTTGCCTCCAGCTAAGCCCCGCCCACCAACAAACATCATGCGGTTTACTTACAGCAAAAGGGTTTATAGCAAAGATTTTTTAAACCTTTATAGATTTTGATTTAACATACAAAACAGATCGATTTATAAAATGTGATACTTTCACACACAATTGTTTTTCTATTGTGAAGACCTTCACTGGCATAATGCATTCATTAACCCCTGGCCTTACCCTTAAAGGGGAACTAACGTTTTTTTCAACCTGGGCTCTATTTTCTGATCTACTTTTGTCTAAATGAGTGATAGGATGTTCAATATGTGAAATTTCTCCAGGACGAACCTAAGGCTGACCTGCCTGCAGCCTTTGAGCACGCGCTATATTAAATAATAGGGCACTCAGACAGCGTCAAACAACGTCAAAATACGTCCACTAAAAGTGCATTTTTTCACACAGATAGGCTCGGATTGTTAGGATAATTATCCGACAACATAACGGAAAGGAGAAATGAACGTCTGTGTTTGCCTTTAGCTGGAATTGGACATAGTTGTTGTGGCAAGTCAAAACACTTCCTCTGCCTGCTCCCTCTCTCTCCTCGTCCCTCTTCAATGAGCTCTGCCTCCATGTACGTCCACGTACTCCGTGTTCAAATAAATACAGATGGTCATCAAATTCAAATGGCTCATCCAGATCCAGTTGGTCACAATTGGGTAAAAATTCAGCCATGACTACTCCAGTCGCATTTGTAAGCTCGCTCTGGCGGTAACTTCCTGCAACAACTCAAGTCTCACGAGACCAACTGCCATAAAACACCAAAAAAGAAGAAGAAGAAGAATCTCGCGAGACGTGAGATTTCAGAGCCAGACTTTCACTCTCTGAGTTAGTGTTTTGACTTGCCACAACAAACATGTCCGAATTTTACCCGATTTTGACCAACTGGATCTGGATGAGCCATTTGAATTAGATGACTGCCCGTATTTATTTGAACACGGAGTACACGGACGTACATGGAGGCAGAGCTCATTGAAACTGAAGAGTGGACGAGGAGAGAGAGGGAGCAGCAACAGGCAGAGGAACATGTCCGAATCCAGCTAAAAGTAAAGACAGATGTTCATTTCTCCTTTCTGTTATGTTGTCGGATAATTATACTAACAATCCGAGCCTATCTGTGTGAAATAAATGCACTTTTAGTGGACATATTTTGACGTTGTTTGACGCTGTCTGAGTGCCCTATTATTTAATATAGCGCATGCTCACGAGCTGCAGGCAGGTCAGCCCTAGGTTCGTACTGGAGAAATGTCACATATTGAACATCCTATCACTCATTTAGACAAAAGTAGATCGGAAAATAGGGCCCAGATTGAAAAAAAAGTTAGTTCCCCTTTAACAACTAAATGCCCAACCCCCAATTCTAACATATACAGTGGTGTGAAAAAGTGTTTGCCCCCTTCCTGATTTCTTACTTTTTTGCATGTTTTCCACACTTAAANAGATTGAAAAAAAAGTTAGTTCCCCTTTAACAACTAAATGCCCAACCCCCAATTCTAACATATACATACTGTATAGACACATACATACATTGTTGTGGAAAAAGTATTGAATACAAAAAGCTTCAGGAAGTTTACCCAATAGCTCTGTGTTAGGATGAAGTGACAAGTTTGTATTAATTTTATTGATTGATAGCCAGCACATCTGGATCTGGTTTGGGCAGAGACCCAAGGTATTGATGTTGATGGATGATGTGATTTTCTTTCGGGATGCCACAGATCAGTTACATAGGGGGGCCCTTAAAAAAAACATCACATGGGTTATAGGAATGTATAACGATTCCAGATGTGGGTTTTGGCCGACTATATAAGTGTCTATATGTATGTGACAGACTGAGAGATTGTACCTTCTCCGCAGCGCCGCTATTAAACCATCAACTGAAGATCAACTTGTCGTCTATTGTGCATCTTTTACTATTTTGTCTCTGGACCAGAAGCTCTTTCCTATCACTCTGGTGTGGGGAAACGCTGATTTTAAAAGTGTTTGACAACTCAGCCCATTTATATTCGTGCACAATAGCTTCTATAATATGTGTTATTGCTTTTCTCACAACATAAGACAATAGAAATAAGAAAAAATAATAAATTAATATTTGTTGCTTTACTAAATAATAATGATAATAATAATACATTTATATTAAAATGTAGCATTTTTCTAAATGTACATATATATATATATATACACACACACATACATACATACATGCATATATGTCATATGTGCTTGCCCTGCACAGACTTCCTGTAAAGACATGCCCACAGCCCACCGTGATGATGTCAGACATTATTTTAATTGGCAAGATGTGTTGTAGCAAAAATTCAAGATCAGTTGTGGTGACTGGCTGTTGATTTTGCATAGGCATATATCAAATCATAACAATACTTATTTGTCCCACATTACCTGAAGTCACCATATTATTTTGAATGTGGTGAAAACCGAGAATTTGGTAATTTACAGCCTATGGACTTCACTAAAACTACAGTATACCTCAAACATTAAAACAGCATGCATCTTTTTAGTCTAACTGAAACTTTAAAATGTTTGCAGGTGTTAAAATCTCTCTTACCTTTTTCCATGTGATAAAGGAGTCTCTGAAGTCTGGGGAACATGTCATGTACTCAGTGTCTGAGACCGGTAGGCTACTACCTGAAAGGTGCCTGGAGTTAATATAACCAAATGCCACACCCCCAGTAGGTGGGACAGAAATATACAGCTGTAGACTGTTAAAGCCAAACAATGATTTGTATGATGCAATCAAACCGTAGGCAAGGGTGTAGGTTTTGTTTTTAACATTGTGCGGGACCATATGAAAGAAGGATTGGGCGTCCTCCACCAGAAAATGTCGAGCATCGAAACATTTTTCACATTCTGATGAATGTTCAATTGCTTATTTTTATTTTATTTTTATTTTTTACATGTTCAAATAAATCAAATCAAATCAAATCAAAACATGTTTATATGAAAATATTATACATAATGTCATCCCTTCATCATTTTACCTTCTTAGACAATTGTGGCAATTTTGTTATAATTAGTGTATGAATTCTAAGAGTTATGTCCAAAAACGTATTTGGTTAGTACATTGTGACCTTTGATCTTTGATTACCAAAATCTATCAGTTCATTGTTGAGTCCAGGTGGACGTTTGTGCCAAATTTGAAGAAATTCCCCCAAGGTGTTCTTGAGATATTGAGTTTATGAGAATGAAAGAAGGAATGGATGCCTCCACCAGAAAATG
>NC_065522.1:19713171-19735008 GCF_006386435.1 Epinephelus moara
TGTTACAATGGCCCCTGGTCTTCCCTAGTTATACTTTCATAAACTATGTGGGCTTATTAAGTAATAGTTTGACATTTGGGAAAAAAACTTTCATTTGCCTTTTTGCCATGAGTTAGGTAACAAGATCAATACCACTTTTAAGTAGTGAAGTAGTAAGTAAGTAAATATGAAGCGGCTAGCTGAGCCGATTAGCTTAGCTTAGCACAAAGACAAGAATCTGGGAGAAATACTGTGCTGACTTTGTTCAAAGCTAATAAAATCTGTCTAGCAGCACCTCCAAATCTTACTAACAAACAATGTATATCTCAATTATTTATTCTTTCTAAAAAGACTGTTTAAACAAGGCTAGAGCAGATTAGCTTAGCACAAAGACAAGAAACTGGGAGAAATACTAGGCTGGCTTCGTTAAAAGCTAGTAAAATCTGTCTACCAGCACCTCAAAAACTCACTAACAAACATCGTATATGTAATTTATTTATTTATTTCCTATAAAAAAACAACAACGAAAAAACAAACCAACAAAATCAAAAACTGTGTTAAAACAAGGCTAGAGCGGATTAGCTTAGCTTAGCACAAAGACAAGAAACTGGGAGAAACTGCTATGCTAGCTAACTAAGGCTAACAAAATCTGTCTACCAAAACCTCTAAAGCTCACTAATTAACACAATATCTATTCCCAATGAAAACCAAAATGTAAAATCAGGGCTAGAGCTAACCAGCTAAGCTTAGCACAAAAAATTGGATAAACTGCTACCATGGCTCTAACCAAAGCTAACGAAATCTGTCTACCAGCATCTCTAAAGCGCACAATATATCTAACTTATTCATTCCCTATAAAAATCAAAGTGTTAAAACAAAACTAGCTAAGCTAGCTGTTTCTAGTCTTTATGCTTAGCTAAGCTAGCTTGCTGGTGGCTGTATCTTCATATTTAAAAGACAGAAATGAATGGGATATTGACCTCCTCATCCAAGTCATGGCAAAAAAGTGAATAAACTTCTGTCCCCAAATGCTGAACTATTTCATTCACAAAAACACACCTGGACTATTAACGCAGCTACACACTACAACAAGCACCCTCATCGACATGAACCAGAGTCATATGTGTGAGATTTAGATTAGTTTTAAATATTGTTTTTTAATTATGTATTTACGTGTTTTAGTTTTATTTTATCCCCAGATAGTGGTTTTGACATTTTGGCTAATTTGAATGCTGAATTATGTTAGTCATAGTGATGTATCACTGTACAGAAAATGCATACAAAGCTTAACTGTTTCCGTGGTAACCTACAGACTTTCTGAAAAAATAAAACTTTGCCATTTCATGTTGTTATTAAGTTCTGAAGGCAGGGTTTGTAGTTTTAAATTCTTTGTGGGTACTTTAACTATAACAACCTTAACTGCTATGCAGACACACAGACACACAGACACACACACACACACAGGGTTGCATAAGCACAGCATCACAGATTGAACAGTGTTTCCAGATTACACTCATTCTGAACTGACCCACTCAGCGTCTGAATCAAGGGTAGACTTTGGCGCTCTCTCTCCTCACACACACACTGTCGGTCCGTCTCCACATCTCTTCTTCTAACGTCTTTTTTTTCCCGCAGCTTCCAACCTCCCCTCAGCTTGGGAAGAGACTGCATCGCTACGATCTGATTGGTTGCTTGGTCGGTGGCTGCCTGCGCGGTTCTGTGTCACAGCATGTGTTAGTGCAAGGAGGGTGCGTGGCTGGATGTGCGTGGATGTGTTTATGTGTGTGTGTGTGTGTGGCAGGTGTGAGGGTGGGTGAGGTGGGGGAGTGATGGGGTTGGTCAGAAACGGTTGGTCGGTTGATTGGAGTGCCAGGAGTGAAGAAATCAAGGTGCAAAGATCAGGGCTGAGGGTCGAGACCTCACACCTTTTTAGGGGGAGGGGCCAACTTGATGATCTCGTCTTCAGAGGGCTGGCGGATGATGTCTTTTAGGGGGGAGGGGTTGGAGAAAGAGGGTGGAGGGGAGAGAGACAGAGAAAGAGATCATAAGAAACCCATACTTGAAACCAAAAAAGTTGTAGCCAAGAAAAGTGCAAGAGAGCACAACACTTCTGCTATGGATCAAAACTGGAGGAATCTGCCCATAAATGCCCGCCACGCAATTGTACGCAAAGGCACAATCGTTAAGAACTCTTCCATTTCAAACCTCATTTTTGATACTATATACCACTTGATGTATTTACATTCTGTAACTACCTCGCTGTACAGTAAATCTATTTATTAGTGGCGGACTCCGCCATTCCTGTGTGGGATTTAAATCACCTACGTAACCAGAAGGGAATCACAGGAAATGATGCATGCACGCAACCAGCGTTGCTGTTTTTTCAACCCGTTCTCATTCCTAGGTTGTTAAATACTGATGCTTTGTCACGCCCCTCTGTGTCTCATTGCATCGCGCAAGGCACCCGTTAGCGCCTTTATGTGATGTACAGCTGAAATGCATTGTAATACGCGATTGAAGTTGTGAGAGGGTTATGGTGTAGTTGATGCAACAAAAATTGAGCATAGGGATGTCAAGCTCAGCTCAAATCCCAGCTACATCAGCTGATCTCAAACAGCCCATTCAAGTGATGGATCAGCTGATTGATGGAAGGGAGTCAGCTGATAGATCACATGGTTCCTTTCCATGCTGCCAATTGGCAAATCTCATTCAGGACGCCCTATTTAAACTGCTCTGGCCTGCCTACTGTTGCTCCTTCCTCTGCAAGCCACTTTGCAACCCACCTCCTCCCCAGCTCCTCCTTTTCATGCTGGGTCTGACTTATCAATGTCTTTTCTGTTTGTCATTGATGCTGCTCTGTTCTGTTCCTGGAGGGTCTTTGCTGCTGCTCTCCCTGCCTTAGGCTTTCTGTGTAGGCACGTGGAAGGGCAGGGAGGTTTGGTCTCTTTGCCTCAGGCTTTCCCTTATTTGCATGTGGAAGGGCAGAGAGGTGTGCTCACTGCCTTATGACTTTGCATGCAGGCACATGGAAGGGCAGAGAGGTGTGCTCTCTCCACCTCAGGCTTTCCATGTAGGAGTGTGGGAGAGGCTTTCTGCGTAGGCCCGAGGAAAGGCAGGGGGACCCCATAACAGAGCCATTCCACCAAATATAATACTGCAAATGGAAGTTAAGTTTTCTTTGACTTAAGTGTTGCTGACTGAACTACTTAGGTTTAGAAAAAACATGTTTTGGGTTAAAATTAGTAGGTTTGTTACACAACGTAACGTAACGTAACGTAACGTAACGTAACGTAACGTAACGTAACGTAACGTAACGCAACGTAAATAAGTCACGTGAGTGATGTCAGTGCTCGATGACCATACGTAACTTGTTTAACGTTACGTTAAAACAGTGTTGACTTTTGGTCTCACACGGGATGAGAACTGTTGTCTCCTGGATAAAGGTCCAGTTTTGTACGACCCATCCACCTCCCACCCTATCCAGACTCTTTATACTACGTCAGTTGCCATCAGCCTTAAGTATTGCCACAGATGGGTTTACACTGGAGTCAGTTTGAAGTCCAGTGCGTCTCAAAGGTGGTATGGCTGCCTTCAATGTTGGAATCACACACTAGGGGCGTGATAATTCATTGGTGTTTGATGCCCCTGGAATCAGAATGGACTGGTGTTTGTTTTTCACACATATCAGTCTGTCCAGCTACACTTACCCTGCTAACACAACACTAGAGCTGTGTTAAGCAGTACTTCCTGCTGCTTCACATTAAAAGCATTAAATAGGTGTAACATGGGTTGACTTTTATTGTGAAGCAGTCAGAGAAAATGTACAGTATTTATCATTGATGTTTGCACAGACCGCCATCGTTCATCGAAAATGCTTCTACAAACACACAAAAGGTCAGTTTTTGCATTTATTGATTTTTTAAGGAGATGATAATAATAATTATTTTTCACAATAAAAAAAATAAAAATAAAAATGTATTATTAAATAAAGCAACAAATACCAATACAACATAATGGAAAATTGTAAAAAAAAAAAAAAAGGAATACAAAAAAAATATTAAAAAAAGCCCAAATCATTGTAAAACAGTGAATGTTGTCAAGTTCTTTTAGTGTACATCTGAAAAATGATGCTTCCTGAAAAGAACTGTGCTAAACAGACATTTAATCATTTTTAATAGCGGGGGAACTGATGTATTTTATTTGGCCGTTGCACCTGTGTTTTTATGGTGTTTTAACTCAACCTGGCCTCAAGCTAAATTTCCCCTGTGAACTGAACTGAGCCAGAAAAAAAGTAGTAGACCAGAAATAAATCTAATAAAAGGCAGCACAAAGCCGAGAGAGGAGGAGAAGGAACATTTTATTGCAACATGACCCTCCTCTTTAAAACAAGCCTCTTTGGTTCTTACAATTACTTCTGACTGAAAATCCTGTAAAATACATAATTAAACCAGAATGCCTGTAAGATAAAGTCAAGATTTATTCTTTAAAAATCACAATTCATCAGATAGGAAAAGAGTGAAAGGACAAAAAGGGGTAAAAACAATGACATATATCAGCCAATACAGTTATCAGATTCTTTATTTTATTTTTTATGACTCTGATCTATAAGTATTGGTTTTGACTTTAAGATTCAGTCAAGCATTAGATGCTTTGTCACAGCTGGTCTGCAGAGTATTATTGTTATATGAATATGAACAAAAGGCCCTAAAATAGTGTCCTCCTTCAATTATCACTGAATATCTTGAGTGTAGAACTGATGACAAGGATGACAATTACCTACAAAGTTTTGTTTGTTTGTATTTTTTTGTCTGTCTTTTTCAATGGATTTGTCTTTTTAATAGCTAATTAACTTTATTTCGTTGCCATTTTATGTAAGAAGACTAAAGAGTTACAAGGAGTAGTGTTTGAACTCTTCGCCTGTGAAATGGGACAACCCTTCAAGACCCTGACACGTCAACAGTCGTCTTCAATGGTGCATACGTTAACAGACACAACCATAGCAATAAAGGTATTATCACCATATTCATAATTTATCTGATGGTGAAGCAGAAAGCATGGACACTTGCAATTCATTGACTAAGTCCCGCGCTGTCGATCGATTAAACAAGTCATAAAATAAAAAAGAAAACTGTTTCATTACCAGGTCATAGTGCTCTGTAGGGTAACGTTAGCAACCCGTGCTCCTGCCCTACCAGTCTGCACTGATATTAGAGGAGCGGTAACAAGTGCAACTTCTCTGCTGGACATAAGTTGAATTTTTGGCGTCAGACACCACCAAATGGGAAAATGTGACATGGAAATATGTTACAATGCGGGACTGTCATGCACAAATCAGCAATAACAATGTGACGTTAGCTAGCTAGCCAGCTAGCTGGCTTGTTAGCTTCTGAGACATCAGTATACTACTAACATTTTTTTCTTAAGCTTGTCATAAATAAAAGGACCATATTACATGAAAAAAATAAGATAATACAAGGGTCTCATGATTTTTGTTTGTTAGTAAAGGAAGAAAAAATATTTGAGGGTTTCTTTAGTTGCTTGTGCAGCCATCTTGCCAATGATTTCTCATAACATGTTGAAAATTTGCCTCCGTTTGGAAGGCCATGTAGCCCTAACACTTCACCCGACCCCTCTATCCCAACAAAACTCTGCCTACACCCTGCCTCTAGACGTGAACATGCAAAACAGAGGGGTATGGGCAATGGGTCTCATTCATGAAATGTTAGAAAATCTGTGAGTAGATTTGCAATAAAAAATCTTGGTGCTAAAATCCTGCACCGGACTCACAAACGCCGACCAAAAACTTGGATTTGATCGTAGACACGTGTGCTTGTTCATGACTGCCAATCAATCGTAAACTGACAGCGCGCTCATGCTTGTCAGCAATTAACATACATCCCCGCCCATGAATAACGAGTAAGCACCATATATGGAGGTGATAATTACCATGGATAGGTGCATCCTGTCGACCTGCGGAGACGGGACAAACAAAGAGAAAGAGAAAAAGAAACTTTTCCAGCGCTGAGACTGCAGTTATTTCAGGTGAAGTAGGGGTGAGGAAAACATTTTATTTTCTTCTATTATTTGTAATGTGACAGGGACAGGTAAATCAGAGGCCTGGAGGGAGGTAACAGGTGCCGGTGTCTGTTGCAAGAATGATCCAAAAAATTAAACGAAAATGATTCAGTATGAAACTTGATGCAAAAACGCACAGGTACACACAAAAAAAACAACAGCTACAGGAGGCTCCTCCAAATCACAGCTCTGCAGATGAGCACAATGCTTGTATCATCCGAGAGACCTCTCTGTCAGTTTGCCTGTTTGTCTGTTTGAGCCTCGGCATTCTTTGTCTCTGTTGTGAAATTAAAGCACTATTAAACATCTTAATACAGGCAGTCTAATGTGGGCAATAACCCACCGTTAAGTTTAACAACAAGTAAGGTAGTGTGGCGTAAAACCACACCGTCTCCCTCCAACTCTCTGCCAGATTCAGGTTCACCAGCTGCCCGGTGTGAGCGGAGACACACGCCGAACTGCTTCCCCACGTCCACAGGTCTTATTAAACCAAAACTCAGTCGATTTAAATAACTCATTCATGTTTTTAAGAACCCTAATCTGAAGCTTAAATCTGCTAAATGCCAACTATATAATGTGTCATATTTCTAATCTCTTGTCATGTTTAACTTACATGTTTCAAAGGCATCTGTGTATTGTGAACCTAACAGAGCACAATACAAATTAAAATTGTAATTTCTGATAATGACAAACAACATTTATGTGCATTATCTTATAAGCACTACTAGCAACTAGCAGGTATAGATTTTGTTAGTACCTACGAAAACACTAGAGCTACTAACATATTGATGTATGCCGAAATACACGTAAATTTCCGACTGCAAACAGTTTACACACAAATTCGTTCTGCTCACGTTTCATGAATGAGACCCAAGGAGTGTAACTGGGATTTAACCTGAATGGCATTTTTGAGAACTTTTTGACCATTTTTATGAATTCACAAATGGCAAAAAATCCTTAAATTTAGCACCAAATTTGTGTACCACATTATATCAAAACAAAAAATTGCTGCAAAAACATGTGAGACATAACTGAGCATGGAAAGATCCATCATAATGTTCTAGTTGTTTCAAAGTTTCAATTATTACATATCTATGACTAGAAAGACTTGACACACAGTGCTGAGCTGCATCTCAAATTAATCTTCAGGTTTCCAGCTTTCAGACGATGCATGACTCTTCTACGTGGTGTATACTGTTGACGTGTTATCACCCTCTAAATATCCCCTGTCCCCCCGAAAAAAGGCAATAATGATTCTATGCAGGTCTCAGAGGATTAAGACAGTTTTCTGTTTTGCCAATAGGGGGCAGAACTTGACTAGATTTGGGAGACCAGGAAGCCAATCAGAGTAACTTCTGCCAAATCAAAGATCCAGTTATGCCCAAAGAAGGGGTAAAATTGGCCTGATATTTTAGTAAACTGATCTCTAACCTTTTATATACACATTCTGTTACCTTTGTATTTCTTGGCTGAGGGGATGCGTGTGAGCTTGGTGTCGATCTCGTCGTCCTCAGAGATCTTGAGCACGGTGGTGCGGTACTCGATCACCCTCGTCAGCAGGTCCGGTCGCCGTGAAATCTCAAAGATGTGCTCGATGTACGACAGATTATCTGCACAAGAAGGGTCGTTAGCAGCGAAACAGCCTTCGGATATGTCATACAAAGATGTTCTGGTCATCAGTTGACGCATGATGGATGTGGAAATAAGAAGAGACAAACTGCTCTAACACATTTACACCCACGTAGATTAAATATAAGCTAAATGATGTGATTGAATGTTGGAGCTCAGTCTGTGTTTCTCACCTTGGGCCAGCTTGTCGTTCTTCTCCAGGTAGCTGAACCACTCCTTGGAGGAGGTGATGTTGTTGCTCTGGTCCTCAGGGATGTCCTCCTTGCAGGCCGACTTGAGCTGCTCCAAGTCTTCGTTGGTGATGTTTTCAGACAGGTCGCTGAGCAGAGAGCTGTACTCCGCCATGGTCTGGTTAGAGACAGAGAGAGAGGAAGCAGTTAGATATACTGAATAAGCGAATGCCAAAGCAAACAGAAACTAAAGGGGAGAGAGGAACAGAAAAAGAAGAGCGACTGAAAATATCCATGTGTTGTTGAATTGCTCAGTGTGCAAACAGCCCACCTACTTCCCAGACTCTAGAATGGAAAGTTAAGAAATCTAATGACGATAGCATACTGTCAGAGTGGGACGGAGAAGCACAGAGACCAGATGATATCAAACAGGCCAATCCTCTCTCTTTGTACCTGAAAGAAGAGATTGACTGGAAAGACTGGACGGGACAAAATGGGTCATAACATTGTACTGCACCTTAATGGACATCCAAAAGGGGGGGGTCTACGCACTCAGAAAAGGACACTTTCTAATGTCACAATGAATGGACAACTACGCAGGTTGATTTTAGCGCTGCTCATCGTGGACTATATTGCTGTCATTGTTCATTTTAGTCAAACCATACAGTTTGAAAACGAGGTGCGACTCCAACTAGAAAACAATGTTTTGATGCATTGGATGTGCTGAATGTGCATATTAAGGCAGTACAGGAGGAGGTGCACATTAATAATCCTCCAGGACTGTAACATGCTCATGTTTAACCCAAACAATGTGTCATGTGATGGTTCAGATCAAGGTCGGAACACGTTCTCACCACAAATGAACCGCACCAGAGTTTGTTTGTAACCAGACCAAGACCACCTCTTTAAGAAGGTCCCGGTTGATTTGGTGCGCACCAGAGTGTGATTGCTGCGTTCACACCTGCCCAAATGAACTGCACTTAGGGTGGCAAAGAACTTGAGTTCGAGTGAACCGAACCAAACAGGGCAGAAAGCACCGGTCACCGGAAAGCAACAGTCACTGGAAGACAGCTGGGTACCCCACTGAGGTAAAAGAGGGCAAGCAAGTTCCCTCCAACCACCAAGGCACCCCTGAAACCCCTGCTAGAACATCCTGTCGGTAGTGATGGCCAAATGAGGCCTCATGAACCAGTCTTTATTTTCTGAAGCCACCAGATGGCACTGTCTGTTCAACAAAGGTTTGAAAGCACACTTCATTGCAGGTCCCTCAGCCTTTATCTTTAAACCAAGACTGCCATCTGGTGGAGTCAGAAAATAAAGAAAGTGGTTCATGAGGCTTCATTTGGCCATCACTATCTGTCGGTGTCGGGCCTACACACTTGTAACATGGTCATGGGCGGGCGTCCGTCGCAAGCCCGAGGGTCAGAGAAGGAGGGAGAGGGGGAGGAAACAGTAGACTATGCTGCACGCTATACAGTGCCAGAAACAGGCTGTGATAATGAAAAGGAAAGAGAAGGTGTGAAAATCTGTCATAAATTGGGAAGAATACGGCCCAATTGTGACCCAGGTAGGAAACCAAGTGAGGGCAAGAAAAACTAGAGTCTCCCAGAAAAACAGCAGAGTTGGCAAACATGTTTTGAGAACCGTGTCCAGACAATTTATGAGCTCTGAATTTCACATAGAGCCCCTTTGAATCAATCACACATATACAGGTCTGCTGCTGTAAATACTCACAAGAGCACCAAATGTGTATTAATTACATCTGAAAATAGTCCCCAGCAGATGCACTACTTCTTCCTGTTTGAGTACAGTTTGCTATTAATTACAGTGGCCTGCTTTTTTGGTAAATTACTCAGGCTTTATATATCTATATGTTACATCTTCAGAAGGGGCCTGTGGCAGCAAGGAACAGAGGAAAAGGACTATGGCATTTTCAAGGGTGTGTTGACAGTAAGAAACATACAGTATCACATTGGCCTTGTCCTTTAAACTCTGTACCCTCCACATATATTAGGAAGTACATTAAAAAGCGACCTACAACGTCATGTGTGAATGGCTATGATTTACCTCCATCAAATCATCTCAGGCTCTAGAGAACATTTCTGCAGCTCTCTGTCTCCCTCTACTGGCCTCATTGAAGAAGAGCAGTTCTGTGCTTATGCAGAATCACAGAACATTCAAGAACTTTATTTTCATTATGCAAGCCTAACACAATCGCAACCTAAATTGATGCACTGTATTAATGACTATGCACGCATGCGTTCAAAGAACAAAATAAGGCACACATGACATAAAAGTAAATTCAGTATTCCTGCTATCAGATACATTGTTTTTGTCTGTGTTACCTCACATGAAAATGATATCAAGAGGCCCAGAGTTTCACATTCTGCACATCCCTAGGAAAAAGATTTAATATATCGGATGGGTACTCTGTATCTGCAGATATGTGATACAAGTTCAGAAAAAAAAAGTCAGATAGGTGCTTTCCTACTTATAGGTTTCCCACTTGGATAGAAAAAGATCACAGGCAGCTCTGTATGCATGCGAGATATTAAAATACGTGACTTGTTTTCAGATTTAGACCTGAAATGAGAACAGTGGTTTAAGGATTCAGTACATAGGCATGCAGTGGTTACGGATCAGGCTCGCTTTAAGGAATGAGCGTTGTCAAGATCGCAGGGTTTAGGTTATCCTCACAAAGATAGAGTATTTGCCTGTGTGTGTGTGCGAGTGTGTGGGAGTGTGTGTGTTGGCATGCGGGTTGTTCAGAAACAGGCAGCCAGAGAGAAACAGACATAAAAGAAGCACAGTGAAAGAGAGGCAGAGAAACAGACAGAGTGATTCAGGCGTGTTGTGAGGCCGTCTGCTTCGTTCAGCTGCCTTAGTTTGGAAGAAAACAGATCGGGAGGCAAACGCAGGCTTCAGATTGCAGCTCTGATCTGGGTTAATAACATATTTGCGTCAAGCTATTCATATTCATCTTCATATCCAGATGATTGCAAGCATTGGTGCATATTACTGCAGATGTTTTATAGTGGTTTGCACAATGTGAAGAGAAACAAACAAATCTGTGTGCAGGAGGTGAATGAAATATTGTTTATATAAAACCGACTCTTAGATCAAAATTATTTAGCAACAATTAAGATAATTCAGTAATCCTGCAAGTCAATTTTCAAGCAAAAAAGTCAAAATTCACTACATTCTCCTTTGGTTCAAAAAATGAATATTGCTTTTCTTAAGCCTTCTCAATCAAACGGTCAAGGTCACTCAGTGTCGGGCCTTCAGTGACTGTAAGGAAATATAGTGGCACTTTCTACCATAAAAAAAATCACCAAAAACATTGGGCAGAAATTAACAACATCAGCAACCAAGTAT
This sequence comes from Epinephelus moara, assembly GCF_006386435.1. Lineage (NCBI taxonomy): Eukaryota > Metazoa > Chordata > Actinopteri > Perciformes > Serranidae > Epinephelus > Epinephelus moara. The sequence goes on from NC_065522.1 coordinate 19,724,400, forward strand.
ACGTGTTACTCTGATGTTAGCATGTAGCTACATGTAGCACTGTACTTGCAGTGGGGGAAATTACTGTAATGGATAATAGTGGCACTTTCTCCCGTAAAAAATCACAAATAAATCACCAATAAAAGCTTCTAAATACAACTGAACACGTTCCAGGAGAAGTATGATATGAAATCGAGATGTAATTAAAAAACATCAGTAACCAAGATTACATGTTTCCCTGATGTTAGCATGAAGCTATATGTGGAAATATACTTGCAGTTGGGGAATGACTGTAATGGAGAACAGCAGCACTCTCTACCGTAAAGACAAATCACCAATAAAAGCTTCTAAACACAACCAAGCAACCAAGATTAGATGTAGCTACATGTAGCAGTGTACTTGCAGTGGGAGGCTCACTGTAACAGAGAAAAGTGGAACTTTCTACCATAAAAAATAAATTAAAAAATCGTCAATAAAAGCTTCTAAACACAGTGTTCTGGCAGGAATCTGATCCAAAATTAGGGAGAAACGAACAACATCAGCAACCAAGAGTACATGTTTCCCTGATGTTAGCATGTAGCTACATGTAGCAGTGTACTTGCAGTGGGGGAATGACTGTAACAGAGAACAGTGGCACTTTCTACTGTAAAAAATAAAATTAAATAACCAATTAAAGCTTCTAAGCACAACTAGACATGCTTTATGATTATGCTTATGAATTATGATTCAAAATCAGGAAGAAATTAACAACATCATCAACCAAGATTACATGTTTCCCTGATGTAGCATGTAGCTACATGTATGTAAGTAGTGTAACTGAAGCTGGGGAATGACTGTAACGGAGAACTGCGGCACTTCCTGCTGAGAAGACTCACCTATAACAGCTTGTAAACACAACTGGACATGTTACAACAGGAATCTGATCCCAAACTGGGGTAGAATTTACAACATCAGCAACCAAGACTACATGTTGCCTTGATGTTAGCATGTAGCTACATGTAACAGTGTAGGCTAATATAAACACTTGCAGTAGCATGCCTGGAGCAGATGATCATATAAAGAAAGCTGACGTTAGCTCGTCTCTAATCCTCTTATCTGCATTTCTTTTTACATTTCTCTTTTCGCTGTCGAGTAAGATGACGTAAGTCTCAAGAAAATTAAGGCTAAAAATGGTCTAGAAAAAGGCGTAAACACAGTGGGATGCCAATGACATCATGCTCAAACCAAAAACCAACTGCAGGTGCTGCGTTCAACATTTTCAACCTCACTTCCAATCACACTGCTGCCTCAAGATTTCCAAAGGCCTCCTCGTCCCGACATCCTGGTGAGACTTTTCCCAGCCCTTGGTGACTTTAACGAGGCAGTGGTTTAGCTATGTGGAAATGATTAAGGTCACCTAAAAACAGCTGCAGCTGAGCTGAACGGGATCCAGTGTCTCGCTCAGGGACACTCTGGCAACTTTGGGGAGCGATGCAAGTTGCAGTCATCTTCTCTCACATAAGCTTCCCACAACATAAACATGCATCTGCGCACATACGTCTCTTCCTGTGTCACACACAGCAGCCCCTCCCCATCCCTGGCATCCATGCAGCTGGCAAGAGGCTGCCGCTGAATGCAGTGCATCATGGGCACTGGCACGAAGCTCTGTCTGCCTCTGATCCCCTCAGTCTCATCACAGATAAACACGGCGTACAGAAAGCCCAGAAGAGGCTCTGTGATGAGCGCTGTGACCTATATAACAGAGCTGCCGTTACCCGCAGCTACCACCAGAGGGCCCCCATTCGCTGTGGAGCTTAAGATACTGTAGAGGCAGCTTAAGCATCTTATGGTGCAACAATGCAATCGTCTGAAGCATGCTCACAGGGACATATGGGCAGGAGATGATGCTCTCTAGCTGAGCAGCAGACCCTGAAAAGATGATTAACAGCAGGGATGGAAAAAAGAGATCACTCATCCATTGAAAAATACGGATACATTTGATACAGAAATCACATTTCCAGTCAATAACTGGCGACTGCATGAATAGGTCCATATGCACGCTGACAAATAGTGACAGTCTTAAAGTGTGTGTGAGATGTATGGGATGCTGCTGTACCACAGGCGGATTTAAGGTCATGATTTGTTTGTCTGTTCTCTAATGGCTAATTGGTGGCATTTGGTTTGGTTTGTCTGATCCACGATCTCAGCCTCGGGGCGAGAGCACAATGATGACAGAGCGCTTTTTACTGTGCATGTGGTGAGAGAGACAGAGCGAGAGGGAGAGTGCGTGTGTGTGTGTGTGTGTTACTTCAGTCTTAAATGTCACATTCATCTCCTCTCTAACCAGAGCAACTTGCTCAATCAACACAAAGCACTGCGTGGGAGAGAGCAGGGATATGCACCTTAACTCCAGTGAATACAACAAGGGTCTGTGTGTGTGTGTGTGTGTGTGTGTGTGTGTGGCTCCTGCCTTGAAATGCAAGTTTGGGAATCGTGTGTGTGCGTTTTCATGTATTTGCGTGCACAAAAGAAAATGTGTGTTTGAACGCTTCGACTCACAAGCTTGTGAATTGTGTGTGTGAGATGGAGGGAGACTGAAAGAATGAATGTGTGTGTGTGTGTGTGTTGGTCCCGGTGCCTCCTCTCTCGACCCAGGTCGCCCTGCCTGCTCTCTGTTTTGCACCACAATGGACTGGCGCTGCTTTTGTATACTTTTAGAGGAGAAGGGGGGGAACAAAAAAAACAAAACAACAACAATGGATAGAGTGGCTACATTTAGTGTTTCTGTCTCCCACCACCTCCGTCACATCCCCCCCTCTCCCTGCTGCCTTTCACTCTTTCTCAACCGCCAAATAAAGACGTTCTGCCTAAAATAGTCAGTCTTGGCCATGCTTCAAATTTTTAAAACTTTAATGCTTTTTTTTTTTTTTTTTACATTCATTTAGTACTTTTATTAGACATGTTTTTATTTATTTTTCATGGTTTACACATGGTTTATGCTTTATTTTTGATTTTTAAGCTCTAACTCTCTGCTAGGTAACCTTACAAAATTTGGCTCCATTACAACTCACAAGATTCACAGACAAAACAACTGTCTTAATTCAATTCGTTTATTTTAATTTGTTTATTTTTTTTTTATCAGGGACCATGTACAGAGAACATTGGACTCAACAGAGTAAAGATGCACTGCACCAGATTATAGCTTTTTAGCTAGTTTCCATCTGCAGTCCCTGAGGCAGGCAAAAGAAGAAATAACAAGAGAAAAATTAAAATATTACAAAGAGACATAAAAAAAGACACACTGAAATGGTACAAGAAAATAGAGTGCATTGAAATCCATGGGACAACGCACACACGGCGTCCAAAGTGTGAGTGCTCACAGTTTCAGAAAACAGTCATACAAGGTGCACATGCCCATACAGAGCGCACAGTGCAATGAGGCAGATAGAACACCCACATGTCTCATTTGGTCTTCGTGTAATCTGTACATAAAGTGCATGGTGCAAGATGAAAACACCACGAAACACGTTTCCAAACAAATATAACATGCTAACGCTATTTGCACAAGCCTATGGCATTTTACATTGTACAAATTAGCCTAGGGGCTAGTGGACTTTTCCTCTACTCATATGAAGCCAGGGACAACAGCAACATTTAACAAAGGTAACGATACAAAATTCTGCTTCATTACAACCCACAAGGTTCACCAACAAAACAACTGTCTTATACTAAACATGTTTCCAAACAAATACAACATGCTAACGCTATCAGCACAAGCCTATGGCATTTTACATTGTATAAATTAGCCTAGCAGCTAGTGGACTTTTCCTCTACTCATATGAAGCCAGGGACAAGAGCAACATGTAACAAAGGTAACGTTACAAAATTCGGCTCCATTACAACTCACAAGGTTCACTGACAAAACAACTGTCTTATACTAAACATGTTTTCCAAACAAATATAACATGCTAACGTTATTAGCACAAGCCTATGGCATTTTACATTGTATAAATTAGCCTAGTGACAAGCTGAGATTTCCTCTACTCATATGAAGCCAGGATAAATCACACACAGGACTTAAAATGCTATTTTTGTGGAGGCTTTATGGTCTTCTAAAGTAAATAAAAGCTTTGTTTTCACTGAGGGAAATGTTTTCAGCTTTCAAAAACAGACAGGAGGTTTGCATTGCCACGACACGTAGTTACGTCGTAGGCTCTATGTTGAGCTTACACCATAGCTATGGTGTCGATTCAACGCAGAAGTATAAATTCCGCCGAGCATTGGACTTCATCATCTCCCTCTCTCTTATCGTTATACATAAATTTAATACTGATTAAAAGTCATTTTACTTTCACATCCTTGTATTTATTATGTTCATCTGTAGTGAACCGACTGTCAGGTGTACATAAACTACAGGTTATATACGCTATCTGTTGAAAAAATCCCTATCAGTGCATCCTTAATGAATTGATTACTTATCTGGCATTGCTGTATGAAATGTGTTCATGGGCCAAAAACTGCTTCCTACTAACCCAGCCAAACAGCAGTTCGTGGGCAGATCAATAGATCCAGCTGCAGCTTTTGCTGTTGCCTGACAACAAAGACAGGAAGTACGACAATGAATAAACCCACCTGTACTGTGTGATCAGATATAACCACTAAATGTATTAGTGATTAGAGAGAAGGCCACAGAAAGTTATTTTTTGCACACAGCTATCTCCTTGAAGGCCGACTACCATGCATTCAGCGTTTTGCAAGACGCTCTGAGACAAAACTGAGATCTGTATACGCGTATTTTTTTTTAAATCCCTGTGCAACATTGCAGTCATGCTCTAAGTAAAAGAGTTTGTGAAATCCCCTCTCACTGACGCTCCCTCCTCCCTGGTCTCTCTGGGACGAGCCTGACACTGCTTCCATACATAGAGTCCCACTGTGCTTCACATTCTCATGAACACAAACATGCTTTTGTCTGCTCGTTCCTCTGTCTCTGCTGCCTGCCTGTGTGTGTGCCTGTGTGTGTGTGCCTGTGTGTGTGTGTGTGTGTGTGTGTGTGTGTGTGTGTCTTTAAATGCGAGACAGACAGACAGAGAGAAAGAGCTGTCACTAATATTACAAAGTCAAAGCCACATTCAGATATATATTAAACTGTTCAAGAAGTCTGAACAATAAAATAACTTTATTAAACTGTTTCCTGGGACCGAAGTAAACAAATAAATAAACAAAAACAGGATAAAAAAAGACTTCTGGTAACTAAAGACTCTCCACTCCATAAATGTATACCATTATGTGTAAATTATGGAAGTTTGTTGGTGCTAAAACAACATACACAGTGAATCCATTCAAGTTGTGATCAATCTGCAAGGGAAACATTTGCACTTGTAAAAAGAGGCGTTCATGCTCAGTTTGAAATCTCACAGTTTTCTCTGGCTGATTTTAAGCACTCAGGGGAGCTTATCAACAGGGTTGTATTGTATCTTTCACAGTTCAAGTCTTTATAAGAACAGTGTGGGGAATACACTTATTTGTTTACTTGCAGCCAGTTGGATTATGAGATTAATATCACTCCCATATTGGTTTGGTAAATACATGAAGCTACAGCCAGAAGCTGGCTAGCTTAGCTTAGCATAAAGACTGTAAACAGGGGGAAACAGCTAGCCTGGTTCTTCCTAAAGGTAAAGAAATCAGCCCACCAGCCCCTCGAATGCGGGATTTATACTTCAGCATCAAATCAACACTGTATCCTACGCTGTAGCCTGATTTGCACCTCTCCAGAAATGTAACTCCTGTCTGTTTTTGTAAGCTGAAACTATTTCCCTCAGTTGAAACAAAGCTTTTATTTACTTCAATTTCACAGATAAGAAACAATAAATTGTAAAGACAATACAGCCTCCACAAAAATAGCATTTTATGTCCTGTGTGTGATTTATCCTGGCTTCATATGAGCAGAGGAAAAATCAGGTAGCTTCTAGGCTAATTTATACAATGTAAAATGCCATAGGCTTGTGCTAAAAACATTAGCATGTTTTATTTGTTTAGAAAACATGTTAGGTATCAGGTATTAGTTTTGTCAGTGAACCCTGTGAGTTGTAATGGAGCCAAAGTTTGTAACGTTACCTTTGTTAAATGTTGCTGTTGTCGCTGGCTTCACATGAGTAGAGGAAAAGTCCGCTAGCTGCTAGGCTAATTTATACAATGTAAAATGCCATAGGCTTGTGCTAAAAACATTAGCATGTTTTATTTGTTTAGAAAACATGTTAGGTATCAGGTATTAGTTTTGTCAGTGAACCTTGTGAGTTGTAATGGAGCCAAATTTTGTAACGTTACCTTTGTTAAATGTTGCTGTTGTCCCTGGCTTCATATGAGTAGAGGAAAAGTCCGCTAGCCACTAGGCTAATTTATACATTGTAAAATGCCATAGGCTTGTGCTAAAAATATTAGCATGTTGTATTTGTGGGGAAAATGTGTCCAGATAAGACAAGTGTTTGTCTGTGAATGCTGTGAGTTAAAGTGAAGCTGATTTGTGTACTTGTGTTTGAAATTGAGAGAGAGTTAAGAAAAATTTCTACAATTAGAAATCTCTTGATAATTATGTGTTGGAAAAAATGGATGAAAAAAATGTTTTTAATTTTTTTTCTTAGCTCAGTTTCAATACTTAAATCAATTATCATGGTTTACTGACTCACATAACCTTTTAGCCTATTTCAAGAAATGACGTCGCAATAAGCAAACATAACAATGTATGCACTGGCGGACCGTTTCTATTGCAGAGTTCAAAGGGTTAAATAAAAAAAAAATAAAAAAAATTGGATTATTTTTGCACTCGCTCAGTAGTTTTGTCATCAATAAATTTCCATAGACTTCATGGTGTGTATAGATGCCAGTCTTCTTCCACTGCGTGACTAAACTGTTAACCCCCCACCACCACATCCACCACAGTCTGCTATACATTGTGCAATCAGGCCATTATCCATCTCGGAGCCCCACTGTTCTCCCTATACCGTTCTCTTCCTCTCCTTTCTTGTCTCTTTTCCTGTTTGATCCTCTCTCTCGTGTCTGTCTTTCTCTTCACGTCTGACCACAAAGGGATTTCATAAATGTGCAACAGCATGCGCAGAATGCAGGCACAAACATGCCTGTAGAGTCGACACAGCAGCGGCCGATCAATGTGTGTTCTCAAGTGCCTGAATGCGGTTCTGAGGTGGTGTGCGTCCAAATAAAGATAATGTCAAGTACAAATGTGGAAGACCTTGGTCTGAGAGCTGCAACAATATCTTCTGAAGCACTTACAGAGATCACATCTATTATTTTACCCTCCATTATACGCCTCATATTTCACAACACTTGCTGTGTTCACTGTTACCTTTCCACTTTCAATTGCAGCGATAATCAACCTGCTGAGTGCTTCTCTTTGTTAGACACACACACACACGCACACACACACACATACATACAGACATACATATATACCACGACCACCAAAACTCCATTCACCCTCCACACCAATGACGTTGCCATGGAGACCAGGCCTGGCTTTGCCTTTAGGCCTGGAGACTGTTACCTAGCGACAGGGCAGAGACCATCCTCCCTCCCCTCCTCACTTCACCTCACACCCCCCCCAGCCCCTTTCAGAATAAAAGCCCCAACTGCAAAGACTGGCAAACACATTTAAAGTGTGCATTTAAGTGAAGTCGTACGTTTAGATTTTCCTTTTTAGACTCAATTATCGAGGGCTGGAAAACACTGAAACACTACATTTTGTTACCGACGACACCAGTTCTGGTTCACAATCACCACCGTGGTGATGCAATGCACAAAAAGTGCGAGAAAACACTGTACGCACACGTACATGAGTGAGTACGGGAGGTCAACATGAGACATCGTGACAGTCATATGATCACTTCACATGCTTGCACAACTCTTCCTCCTCTGTCTTTCTTTTTATCAAAGCCAGGCGTAAACAGAAACAGACACTCTCTCCCTCACACACACACACACACACACACACAAACACACACACACACACACACACACACACAGAGCGCTGGCCAACTGTGCTGGACTTCAGCATGGAGACAAGCCTTTAGATTTCACCATGGCAACCAAACCACCGGGATAGCAGCTCAAAAATCTCCCTGACAGAGATCTGGAGGGAGGAATAGACTCCGCTGTACTGTTTTCTATACAATATATCCAGACTTTGTGTCTGGTTCGTCTTTGCCAGCCCTTTTTTTTTTTTTTTCCCCTTTTAACTTGCACGTTTGCTTCATCGCTCCTTCCCCTCACATACCGTCCTTTTGTCTTTGTTGCTTTTGGACTTAATGAGTCTTTCTCAGCCACCTCAAAGTCTCAGCTGTCTGAATTTACAATCAGTCACTACGCAGATTCTCGTAAATGATACTTTTCTCTGGACATTTATATTAAATAATGCTTTGGGCCCTGATCACACAGAAAGCGTAAGCAGCTGGAGGCTTAGTGAGAATGAAGCTTTTTGCTTGTGGTTGTTGCGTCACGCCTCGTGTTTCTGCGCTCTAGACGCCTGGTCTAGCATTTCTGACAGGCGGTGTTGGTCAGTCTGTCTGCCTTGCACCACATTTTGCTGCAATAAAAATAATTAAAAGTCAGGCCATGTTTACATGAAAACGATCCGCTGAAAACAGAATCGTTTCTCATTTTCGTTTTGAAAAAAGTTCCGCGTTCAGATGACAATGTTTTGATAACAATCGCGGTGCACACGGTTCCGCAAAAATGACCAAAAACGCTGTAGTATAGTGCCAGGCCAGTAGTTGCCGGTGTGACTTTCTAATGAAACAACACACGCCTGCGGACATGCGCTTCCTTCGACAGAGTGGTGATGTACAAACGAACAAAATGGCAACCGCACGAACGTTTGGACAAACGGACAACGAGGTGGAGTTGCTACAGTAGATCTACAGCCTTGATAAACTCGCCATTGTTGTTCTGGAGCCCGTTTTCAAAACACTGCGTATTCAGGCACCCAAAAACGCCGCTGTTGTGTAAACGATCAGTCAAAACGCAACTAAAGTTTTTGGTTGAAATTGTTTTGGTATAAACAGGACGTCAGACAAACAGGCTGAAAACTTCGTAGCTTATGAGATAAAACTGATGTTGCCAAAGTTTTATGATAACACAATAATATCGTATCGTGAGTCCTCTGGCGATTCCCATCCCTAGGCATTAACACGGCAATAACAATCATTTACCATCTCTGTTATATGACGGGTGAGCTTGTCCTCTGCTCGAAGGGTAAGGAGCTCCTGGACCTGACTGTTTCCTTATTCTCCCTCAGTCCTGTTCCTTCATGTTCTACTCTGTGAGTACAAGCACATAGTCTCTATCTCCTTCATTAAATCTCTCATTAAATATAACCTGACATTTCACAACCTCCTGTGCTCTCTTTCTCTCTCCGAGTATATTTTTTCTCCTCTACTCAGATGGACTGAGAGGCAGAGTGTAGGAGTCCCACCCACTCTCCATCTTTAAATCTCCCATGAAACTCACCTCGACTTTACAAAAATCTGTTCGGCTGTCCATGTATGGCAGTGTCTATTCTAAAACAGCAAAGCTCTGATTCCAAAAATGAAAAAAATGCCACAAAAAAAATTACGTAATGACCTCATTAAATCTCTCTAATTCAAGCAGTGTTGCAGTTTGAGGGATGTTACATCTTGTCTTTCCCTCTCAATACATGCCTTTTTTATCTATACGTCTCAGTGCATTAAACCGTCCTCCCCTCTCTCAGAATATAGCTTTGGTATAGCTGGAGCCGCAGGAGGTGAGGGATTAGAGAGTGGGAGGCAGAAGAGCTCAGGTCGAAGCGAATGTCCGCCTCCAAAATCTACCTCTCAGGTCAGAAGTCTCTCCTACCCATCCGCAGATATAATTTCGCATCTCTCAGGGTGTAACTAATTGGCTTTTCTTTTAGGCATTTCACTTCAACCCACGTGCTCACGCTCACTCATTATGAAACCCACTGGAAAAAAATAAAAAATAAAACCGAGTTTAGCTAAAATGATTCTGAACAATCTCGAATCCTGTCCATCATCGTCCTGTTATTGAACTTCTGCCTAATGCAGCAGAATTGTATTTACTCAGGCGACTGCATGCATTACCGACAAACGTGTAATGGCTAAAGGATATATTACTGCCGGAGATAACAGCCTTCACAGGTAGTTTACAGGCACTTCTAATGCATGTGTTACATTTGTTAACACTGTGTGCACATTTAGAGACTGTTAATAAGTTTTAAGTGTAGTTCAAACTGTCCACTGCTACAAATATTATCCCTGAGTGCTGCTCTCTCCCTTTACATGCATTTACAGTCATTTTAATATATTAGCAGCACACATTACAGATAATGGTTATCTATATAACCTGAGTTCTAGTGTCTCTGTGTGTGATTTTATGAAGATGATGGACGCAGTATTTTACTATATAATGACGAAAACTCTGTCTGTGTGTGTGTGTTCCACGTTTTTCTCCTCACTGACTTGGTCAATCCATGTGAAATTTGGCACAGTGGTAGAGGGTCATGGGAGGATGCAAATGAAGCAATATTACATCAATTGGCCAAAGCGGGGCGCTATAGCAACCGACTGAAATTGCAAACTTTGAATGGGCATATCTCATGCCC
>NC_065522.1:19735208-19812808 GCF_006386435.1 Epinephelus moara
TATGCTGTGCATAATCACGGAAACTGTCAGTGTGTCATTCTGTCAGTCAGTCATTCTGTCTGTCCCACGTTTTTCTACTCACTGACGTGGTCAATCTATGTGAAACTGCACATAGGCATTGAGGACTGGCATAGGTAGAAGGTGACAATGCTACCAATGGGTATGGACTAGTTGGTATAAATTGGGAGGCATGTCAAGAGACCAGAAATTAAGTAGTCGATACCAATAGACCCTTTTACTGTTTGTAAACAGTATGATGTTTTTTGGTGGGCGGGGCTTAGCTGGAGGCAAAACAATTCTCCACAGACATTAGCTAGCATTAGCTAGCAAGTTCTGTTGGCTTGTTTTAGACAATGGAGGAAGATAATATAAATGGTGGATTTAGAAATACTCACTCCGAGTACCGGAGCACACTCTGGCACAAACTGGACCGTTGGTAGTTATCCAGAGCACCGCACTCTCGGAGTGGCAGAGCGCACTCTGTCTGGGGAGACGGAGCAGCAGAGGAGTGAGTGTGTATTAATGAACTTTTCGTTAATTCATGGAGAAATATAACACTCCTTCCTCCACTGTGACTGGATGGTTGGGTAAAAATTGACAGTGACACGCGCTGCACTTTACCCCCAACCAAATTTATTTAAACTCTAAGGAACCAGAAAAAAGGCGCCAAACGCGCTGCACTCATGGCAGAATAAATACTCAGCGCCTCGTCATGCTGCTGCCGTTTGTCCAGTAGTGTAATTACCTGGCGCTCCCATTGCAAGGAATTAAAAAATATGCTGACCTAATGAAAAAACGTTTTTCTTTTTCACAAGTCAACAATTTGTCACAAGTCGAGGTGGAGCTGGGGCTGCACTTGTCACAGTCTTCCACGTGCTGTGTTTATTCTTCTTCCTCCTTAGCCATTTAACAGCAGACTAGAACAGTTGTGGGTACATATGCTGCCCCGTCAGGTCCAGAAGAATAGCATCACCAGCACTTGGTAAATGGTAAATGAACTGCACTTGTATGGCGCTTTTTACTATACCAGTCTTACAAAGGTATGAGGTTCCCCCTTTTGACATACCTACAATTAGTGCGTGCAATATTATCTCATTACAGTAATACATGAATATAAACTCGATGACCTGCTCACACTCAGGATACAACATTAAACAATATAAGTCACATGATCATATGATGTATACCCCCTACTCTGTATACCTTTGTGTTAACCACTGCAGAATCTGACTGGCACTCAAGCAACAGTTGTTAATCGATCAGCGCTCGATGTCACAGGCGCTAAAACGATCCAATCTGCCTCTCTGCAGGTTTCTGTTCTGACAGCAAACAACAAACAGACGCCCCCTGCAGACGGTGACCGAGAAGGGAGAAACACTGTCCAGTCACTGCGGGGATCGACTAGCCCTCACTGCACATCGTCATGTAACAGCTTTATCCACCACTGCTACACCATGGCGTCCTGCTGGGCTACAGAATGACACCATGCTGTTCGCATGCAGCTGTGTCTCCTTTTTCATTTCTACTGAGGTGGTTGGGGGCAGTTTGAGTTTTGATTCTCTGTCTGTGCTTATTTTAGTTTCCGTTTGGTTTCTGGCAGTTGTTGCAAACCCTCTGTCCCCGGATAATCCCACCACCAACACTGACTGAATGCAGGACATGGCGCAATAAAAGTGCAAAGGTCGAAAACATGGACACGAAGGTGACATTTTGTTCGTGTGTCTGGCTTCCTGAAAATTCCATCTCCTGGATAAATAATGTCTTGACAATCACAGCTGCAGAAAACGATCTGCTTGTGAGGCTCAAGTGAACATAAAGAGTCTACCAGCTTCCAGCACACAACCTGCTGCTTTAAATCAGAGTGCCTGATGTACGCCAGATGGATCGGAAGCCACAGCCTAAAACCAAACATGTGCCCCTCTGGTTCTGGAGTGCACCTAAAAATCACAAAAATCAAGTGATTACACGGTTTATGAGCAAATGTATCCATCCATCTATTTTAGCTACTTGTCTGGGTCCAAGTTGACGTGGTAGTAGGTAAACAAAGTAACCCCAAACATCCTTCTCTCCACCCACATGCCCCAGCTCATCTTGGAAGACCGGGCATGGTCTCACTTGACACGGCGTGCCAGAATGTCAAGAACCAATACATCCAGGGTACCTTGCACGTCGTATGTAGACGTGGAAAGTCCATGACCAAGTGAGGAGTGAGAATGTGTTGGTGTACCAGTTTCAGGATATACCATGGCATGAACATTGACAGTTATCGTACAGTGTACATTTGCCTATCTATGGTATTGGAAAACGATGCAACCAAATGGAAAGTCTCACCTTTATTTTAGTTACTTTAATTTTATACTTGAATGGTTTCAAGTTTCAATTATAGTGATAAAACATTTGTTCAACCAAACAAAAAAACAGCGATATTTTCTGAGACGGTTATCGTACCATGAAAATCTCATACCATTGCAACCCTATACAGAGGTGTTTCCCAGATGCCCAAATGATCTCAACTACCTCCTTCCAACATGACATGGCAGCAGGATATTCTTTATAGATATCTTGGGTCCTCAACCTGTTTGTTTGAGCCCTGACACTTGAAAAGAATACTCAACTCAACCGCTTGCACAATTCTTTCAGTCACTACCCAGACCTCAGCACCACAGAGTGAGAGTTGGAGTGTAAATCAACATGTAAAGCAGGTACGTAAAGAGCAAGATGCCAAATTTTAGCAAGTCATATAGGCATCACAAGTATTCTTAAAGGGGACAAAATGTGTTTGAAGGATATATCCAGGATGTCAAACTGACTCAGCAGCAACAACAGGTTAAAAAGACAAAGATAGTTAGAAGCTAAAGCCGAACTATAGGCTACAGATCACAGTGTAAAATTGAACCACCACATCACTGCTGATCGCCACAGAAGACAATGAATATAAAGGGAAACTTTGCTGATATTGAACCAGCTGTGTGGCATCGCAGTGTGTGCAGATGAACGGTGTCCGTCCAGCGATGACACACAGCTGGTTGAATATCAGCAAAGTCTCCCTGCTTCCCTTCACTGGTTCCTGTACAGCAGGGTCGGTCTTTGTTTCACTGTTATAACCATTAAAAAGCAAAAGCAGCATGTACATTCAGTAGGCTATATCTTCAGTAGCTAGCTAGCTAACCCTACACTTTTCAGGGTTTGATTTTGGAACTGGGAAGAAACGTATATCTTTTTCCAACCTCTCCAGGTAACAAGTATCATTAATGCACAACGTGCCCCAGGCACAACATTTAGCTCCAAATCCACAAAACCAGCCTGAAATTGAAGGAAATCTGAAATTTAAAGTCAATGGAGCACAGCTGTGTTTGTGTCGGACCTGGTCTGAGCCGGCCCCATGCTATGTTATGATTGGCTAGTCTGTGTCCGGGGGTGGGAATTGGCAAAGAACCAGTTAAAAGTCCTGCATTAAGAACCTTACTTACGTTTTGTTTCTAAAATTTTAATGTATAAAATATCCCATTGCAATAGCTGGGTAACTGTGAGTACCTCGAATTTACAAGTAAGTACAGCACTTAGCACTTATGTAAATGTACTTACATTTGACCGCTACAATTCTGCACTGTCGAGACCGTCACATATTCCAGTTTTGCTGACATGATTTACAATAATCACATCTGAAATGGATTCAGTAATGTACATATGATTTATTCATACCGGTGATGAGCTAACAGTTAAGGTATTCTGCTAATGGTGAAGCACTCGGTCAGACTTCTGGCTGTTATTAGCAGCTGCTCCGTTTTGCAAAATGCCAGTTTAAGCGAGGACGATGACATTTATGTTGCTCGTACAGTGTGTCGCTTTTCACTGCTGAGCCATCTGGTACACGCATTCACACGCACACACAGACATCTCAGATTCAAATACAATCCCGCCATGGAAAGGTCAAACACGCTGCTCCGAGGTGGTGCCAACTGGCCCCTCTCCTCGTGCACATCAGTCTCAACCAGCGCTTCCTCTCTCCCGCCTCTTTCATCTCGGTTTCTCAGACGCAAGGCAGGCTATGAAGTCGTCAGCACAGGAGCGTCTTGCTGCCGGGAAACATTAGAATTGATTTCTGACCATTAATCTCACTTTGATGTCTATCTCACTGGGAACATTGCCTATGTACACTCGCCAAATAAAACACCAACTCTCCTGTCTCGTCCCTCCTTTGCTCACTTGCTCTTCCCTCCTCGCCCTCTCTCTGTGCATCCTGCTGTTTCTCTCTCTGATGTCCTGTTTGTTTCTGCATGCTTTGGAAGAGATTCTCTGCCCATTACCACGGGATTAACCCTCGTCTGGTCGCATGTGTTCCCGCACCACTCCCTTCCCTTTCACACCACGGGCCTGGACGGGGTAAAGAGGGATATAGAAGCGAAGAGGACGAGCAGAGGGAGTGATATTGTGCACGGGATTACGGGATGAGTGGGGGTTAGATGATTTAGCGCATAGGGACAGAGAGAAATAAGGAGGTTTGGTCCTTTTCCTTACAGACGGCCTCGTGTCCAATGAGGCAGCGAGCACTGCCAGCACTCATCAGTTCAAAAGCCCAGAGCGAGAGAGATCAGGGCAGAGAGAGGGAGATACGGAGGAAAGGAGGAGGCGCTAATCTGGGGAGAAGCCGTGAAGCGCCAGAGAATATAGGCCACTGGCCCATTTTTCATTGAAGAGAAAAGAAGATTTGCAGTGTGTAAAAATAGTGCCACTGATTCAAATATCTTTATCTTTTTTTTAAACAATCCATCACTTCTGTCTCTCTTTTTTTTTAACCACAGTTTTCTCTTTTATTTGACTTTTGTGCATCCCCTTAAAGCAAAAACACGACTGTACTTTGGCACAGTTGTGCTTTGCGGTAGCTAAACTGGCAGCATGCTCTCAATGACAATGCTAACATGCCGCTGTCCTGCAGGTATAATGTTCATCAATCTTAATTCAGCCTTTTAGCTAAAGTCGATTTCCGTGTACGAGCTTGAAGCGGTTTGATTTTACGCCAACTGGCTGCAGCTGCATTTGTCATTACGAACCGTTCTAGGAAATTAAAAGTAGCCTACATCAGCAACCTGTGCGAAGGTGTCAGTCCCCCAATCCCAAATGGATCCCTTACAGACTCGTTGACTCAAGCCCTAAGCCCTTACAGACCAAGGACCAATTCCATTTCTTCCCCTTAGACTTGTCTTGCCCATTCCCACTGGTTTTGCGCGTTCACATGAGGGGAAGTGGTGTCCCAGTTCTCCGTCAGGTTAGTTCTTAACCTGATGGAGGGCCAAGACAAGGGCTAAGGGGAAGAAATGGAATTGGTCCTTGGTCTGTAAGGGCTTAGGGCTTGAGTCAACGAGTCTGTAATGGATCCATTTGGGATTGGGGGAGTGAAGATTTGCTGTTCAGACACTGTGTCATTATGCTCTGCTCAGGAGTAACGGCTGAGTCAAATGCGACACCTGGTAAAATTCGATGTACTGGTCCAGTCCATTATTTGGCTCAATATCAAACTGGTTTGAAAATTACACCTGCTGAACTCCAGCTAACACAAAGAACACAAAGTAGCCTACACCATTAACTAATGTAATTTCTCATCAATAGCATGGAAGAAATTAAAATTCTGACCTGATGATGGTACTGGGTAAAGAGGTAGACCAATGCACAGACGGACACTGCCCTAACTCCTGTTTGAAAATGTTTGCTACAAACTACAGTGCCTCATTTTAGCACATCACAGAGCCTTTATTTTAAAAGTAAAACTAAAGGTTTGTGACCCCTTTAAATGTTTTTATCTTCAGTAGGAATGAATGGACTTGGAGGACCACAGACAGGAAGTACTGAGCGACAGTTAAACACATTACAAGTTTGGGACTTTTCAAAGAGTTTGTTGACATTAAGAAAATATATATCTTAAATTTTAAGTGCTCAGAAAAAAACAAACCCTGAACATCTCCATGACAACGTGGTGCCTCCATCTGCTGTGGAAGATCCTGTTATATGACTGAAAACTCAGAACAGCTACTGAGAGGACCCCAACCTTATCCTTTAAATCCTCTGTAGCTACTGCTACTGTGCAACTGGCCTCTTTTTCATTATATTTTAAATTACTGAGTACAAGCCGACACAGATTTCATGCACAATAAGTGCAATACATTTAATTTAAGGCATCTCTTTTATGGAAAATATTCTTTCATTACATCGGCTTTGTCAATCAAACCTTCATGCAGCCTCATGTTCAGTCTGAATGAAACATGATTAGAAGCTGAATGCTGAGCCGACTGGAGCTTTGTGCTCCCTGAAGAGGGCTGATGGTGAAACCTGCTGGATTGTTGTTAAACCTATCATTTGAAAAAACAAATGCAACAAGGCTTATTTCGCACCCTTTCAAAATAAGAACACCGTAGATTTAGTTTTTCTTCTCTTTCATGAAGCAGCGGGACTAAGGAAGGTTTACTTTTGATCGTCTGGATTGCAGTTTGGTGAGGTCTGAAGGGTCAGATCACACTTGCACCGAGTGGTACCTTGCCATGTTTTGGTTTTATTGGTCAAGGTTTTAAGATATTCATTACTGCTGTTATCCCGATACAGTTGAGTTGAATTTGATTTTGTCGTGTTTTTCACAAGATTGAGAAATTATGTTATTTTTTTATTTTTAATTTTTCTTACCAAAGAATTAGTCCCTAAAATTTAGTCAGACCAATGCTTTAAACTTCCAGCTACCTTCCCAGCAATCAACAGTCTTCGTCATTATATTTACATAATCTACTTTTCATGAGGCTGATATACTGTTGCACCTTTATGTGCACAGGTACTCATGTCGATCAGGGATGTTAACGGTTAACTATTAATCAGTTAACCACTAAGAATATTTTTAACCAGTTACACTCTGGTCTATAGCTTGCTTTTGCTACTTTTCAGTTTACTGCACTGTGCACAATCCAGGTCTGGTGAGAGCTAGCTAGCAGCGCTGTTCATTCGGCGATTATTGCTGGTAACGCTGTCCTGGTGTTGCTGCAGAAACATGATGGCCACCCTCCAGTCTTCCCTCAGGTCGCCCTGGTAAATACTTGTCTCAATTTTGAGCCGCAACCCCCTTTAGCATTGTTAGCTATGTTAGCACTGTTAGCTCTGTTAGCACTGTTAGCTGCGTCAGGTGGTGCTAATATTTGTTAGTAATGTGAAAGAGGTTTTGTGGATCAAAATGACGCCACTTGTGCTGTGTTCACACTGGGCGCGAATAAAACAGTGCGAGTGAATTACATGTAAAGGCAATGTAAAGATGCACTGAGACGCGAATTCCTACCCAGCAGCGTGATGGACACGTCGAAAGCGACGCAAATTAAGTGGCGTGAATGATACGAGTAGCGCATTTTGTGTCATGCTTATTCCAGAAAGTTGAAAAATGTCGACTTCAGCTACTAATTTGCGTCGCGATAGCCAATCAGCATTAAGATCCTACAGGAAGGTTTGACGCCGAGGACGTACCAGCAGAAATTATTTTTTGGATTCTGCGATTTCACGTGTATTGTGACGCTGGTTATTCGTGCATATGAAATGAGTCAACACAAAATATTCTAGCGCTCAAACTTGAGTATTTTTGTGAGTAACACGACACAAAAATCCTCATCGTGTTTGCTGTGAGCACAACATTACGTCACCAAGGCTACTTGGGAGGAGACCAGAGGGTAGCCTCCATGTTTTCACAGTAACGCCACCCAAGTCATGGTGCCAGCGGTAGCTCACTAGGGGGCTACCGCTGGATAGGTAGTGATGGCCAAATGAAACCTCATGAACCACTTGCTTTGTTTTCTGACCCCACCAGATGGCGCTCTTGGTTTAAAGATAAAGACTGAAGGACTGGCAATGAAGTGTGCTTTCAAACCTTTGTTGAACAGACAGCGCCATCTAGTGGCTTCAGAAAATAAAGACAGTGGTTCATGAGGCCTCATTTGGCCATCACTATGGATAGGGGATGCTGTTACACATCTTATGAAACAGAGCAGCACTGCCATGTCCAAAAACAAACAAAGAAGAAGATCCGCCAGAACCTGGAGGAAGATGCAGCAGCTTGTAAACTGCATGAAAATGGCCGGTGCTGATGGAAACATTTACTGTTGTGCAAGCCGTGGAGATGTTGATGGACTTAGACTCCGCTAATTCCTGTTTTGATCAAAATTCTGAATCTGATTTGGACGAAGAAGCAGACGAGTTTGATGGGACGTGACAGGATTGTCATGACAGTGACAGTGAAATAACGTAGAATAAAATGTTTTTTTGTGTGTTTAAAAACAGAAGGTCTCTTCTTTAGTTTCACATATAACCTGTTTACATATTCATAAAACAAATTATTCTGTGGGTCTTGAAAGTTTAATGAATATGATCAAAAATGCTGGCGGTGGCTGGCAACTTAAAACAATACTGTGGCGGGGAAAGTGTTAATGGATTCACATGTAATTACAACTCCATGTTTATCTGTTTGCATGTGTGCTGGTATTTTCCTCCTTCTCATTTTTCTCTGAGCTATAGAGGAACATTGGTGAGGAGTTTGTGTAGG
Source organism: Epinephelus moara (assembly GCF_006386435.1). NCBI lineage: Eukaryota > Metazoa > Chordata > Actinopteri > Perciformes > Serranidae > Epinephelus > Epinephelus moara. The sequence continues at coordinate 19,743,769 of NC_065522.1, forward strand.
CAGAGCCAACAATCAATCCTCCCAAGTGACACACAAACACAAAAACACACACACGCACACACACGCACACACACACACACACACACACACACACACACCGTGGGCACAGTGTGGATGTGCCCTGCATACAGATACCCCTTATTTTTTGGCACAAGCTTGCGTGAAGCCAGAGGGTAAAGGTCAGTGAGAGACAGAGAGAGAAACACCACAGGAAACTCTCAGTAACTAAATCGCAGTGTTGCACTGCATCAGGATAAATAAGAAAATGTGAGAATTTAAACGCATGTTCGAGATTGAAAAGATTTGTTGTTTATCAGTGTGCTGTTCTGTCCGCTGATTCATCAGTAAAACCAGATGGCTTCTCTCTCTAACACACATACCTGCCTGCATGTGCACACAGATGTCACTGTGAGTGGGCAAACAAAACAAACATGACAGCTTCAGCACATCTTCACCTGTCTTTCCTCTGATTCATAACAGAAAGGAGAAAAATAACAGATGAAATAAGGATTATATTGGATCCAAAATTAACACATTAAAACTGCAAGAGATGCAACATTTGAGACCGTCTACGAGTTTCGATGAACTAGAAAACAAGATATTTTAAGGAGCTGCGGAGAGTGTGTGTTGCGTGCTGTGGAGACCTGGCTGTTTCTGACCAGCCGAGGCTCTACTTCCTGCCGTCTCTATGGACACACTTCCTGGCCCCGGGTGTAGGGCAGCGGAAAAAACAGCAGTCGCCAAGGGAGCCAGAGAGAGAGGAGATAGAGAGGGTTGAGAAAGGGAGAGCACAAAGGATGGAGGGAGGAAGAGAAGGGGGAAAAAAAAGCAGGACTCGGCATCGGAATTAAAACTGGAGCTAATCCCTTCTGCTTTGTTCAACACTACCCTCTTCCTCCTCTCGCTCTGACACTTCCCCTCGGGGCTTTATGGAGAGACATTTTGCAGACAGTGGCTCTCATTTGTCAAATTATGTTCTCAAAAAATACGTGTGGAAGAGACTTCAAACGCATTCACAGGAACACATTTAGGCTGCACATCAGACTTTGAGTAGCAGCTTCATTGGCAGCATAAAACATAATTAGTCTGATTGAACAGTAGACGACTCACTGATGACGCAATGTCACAAACTTTCATACAATAATCCGAAAAAAAACAAAACAGATATTAAAATCTCTTTTGATAACAAGGCAAAAAGAAAAAAAAGACCTAGGCAAAGAGAATATGATATTTTTGTCTTTAATTTCATTTCCACAAATAATTTCAAATGTCAGATTATCATGATGTTATGTTCACACTGGGTGCGAATAAAACAATTTGCATGAGTTAAGTAAAGTTTATGTGAAGACACGATGAGGCGTGAATTCACAGCGGGCAGCATGATGGACGTAAAGGATGTAACGCGAATTAAGCAGCGTGAATGACACAACTAGCGCAATTTCGTGTCATGTGCTTATTCCCAATCAAAATGACGCCACTTATGTTGGGTTCACACAAGGCGTGAAAAAACAATTTGCGCGAATGAATTACATTTAAAGTCAATGTAAAGATGTGATCAGATGCGAATTCCCACTAGGCGGTACGATGGACTCGACGCGGAATACCCGCATTAAGCAGCGCAAATGAAGCAAGAAGCCCAATTTTGTGTCATATGCTTATTCGCAAAACTTGAAAAACCTGAACTTCAGCAACCAATCAATGTGCGAATAAAACAATTTGTGCATGTAAATTACATGTAAAGTCAATGTAAAGATGCAATTAGATGCGAATTCCTGCCTGGCGGTGCGATGGACGCGACACAAACTACACGCATTAAGTGGCGCAAATGAAGCCAGTAGCGCGATTATTTGCGAGACTTGAAAAATTTGAACTTCAGCAACCAATCAAAATGACGCCACTTCTGCTGTTTTCACACTGGGTGTGAATATAACAGCGTGAAGTACATGTAAAGTCGATGTAAAGACGCGATTACGTGATGGACGTAACGCGAAATAAGCAGCATGAATGACATGAGTAGCGGGATTTCGCACCATACGCTTATTTGCGAGACACCGTGATATCCAATCAGCATTGAGATCCTCCAGGGACGTATGACACTGAGGACTTACCGTTAGAAGTAGTGATGGCCAAATGAGGCCTCATGAACCACTGTCTTTATTCTCTGAAGCCACTGGGTGGCGCTGTGTGTTCAAAAAACGTTTGAAAACACACTTCTTTGCCAGTCCTTCAGCCTTTATCTTTAAACCAATGGGTGGGGTCAGAAAATAAAGAAAGTGGTTCATGAGGCTTCATTTGGCCATCACTAGTTGGAAGTTCATCCAGTGATTGAGCGATTTCACACGCATATGACGCAAGTTATTCACACGTATACAGCAACAACAACACGAAATATTCTAGCGTTCAAACTCACATATTTCTGTGAGTAAGGCAACACGGCAATTTGCATCCCGTTTGGTGTGAGCACAACATTACCTCATCGAGGCTACTTTGGGGGAGACCAGAAGGTGGCCTCCATGTTTCCGCAGTAACGCAAACAAAGTGGTGATACCAGAGCAGCCAAGCCTAACATTAGCTAACCAGTGGAGGCTAGAGGGTGGGCAGTGGGCATAATGTTTCTGCATGTTAATGCAGCTAAAGTTCATTCATCGATTCAGTAATTTCACATGCGCATGATGCAAGTTATTCGCTCACAAGGGCGTAGGCCATGTGTGTAGGCTACGCCGTAGGCTCTTTAGAGAGTTGACGTACAAGTATAAATCCAGCTTCAGCAGACACAGAGCAACATTAGCATTCATTTGAATCTGTGATTTTGGACACCCAACAAATGTAAGTCCAATCAGCCCTCTCAAAAGGTCTCCAACAACTTCAGAGGGACATCTGAAGTTGTTAAAAGTTATTAAATGCTCCACTCACAAGCTCGCTGCTAATTTAATCTGCAGGAAGTGTACAGCGGTTTTATCAGAGGTTTTTACTACAGGAAAGTTGCAGGCCATTACTTGTTTTCTTCTGTACAGATAATAAAACAAGATTTATTAGTTAATTAGTGAGCTTTAAAGGTGCTGGTAGACAGATTTTGTTCCCTTTGGAGAAAGCCAAGCTAGCTGTTTCCCTCTGTTTCCAGTCTTTATGCTAAGCTAAGCGAAGCTAGTGGTAGCTCTTCCTGGACTACTGAGCCTTTTTATCATATCCTTTTGTATTGTTGCTGATTCTGTCAATACGTCTACACTTTCTATGAAGCACTCATGATCCCCATGCCTGTACAAGGGTTTATGATGTCTTTAACCATATGCATGAAAATGTATTAATATGAACAGCACGTTAATGAGCGCACCGGTGAGAGCGACAGACAGACAAAGAAATGAGAGAGTGAGTTAGTCCATCCCCTGTCACTGGAGCTGCCTTCTGCTTAATCTAAATTCTAAATGGCAAACGCTTCATCGTGGCTGCAGGAGAAGACCAGATGGCCACAACTAAAACCAGAGAGACAGCGAGAGAGGGAGACCAGATGTGATGTGTAGAGATGCTGGAAGAGATACCGGCTAAATAAAAAGAGAGGACGTTTAAAAAAGACTATAATGGAGGAGATAACGGTAAATAGGGTTAACGCATGTGCATGAATACCAGGAGTGAGTTATGGAACCCACATCAATATACAGCCGCACAGTCCTTTGTACTTCCTCTAATCAAAGGAAAGCCGTTTATTCTGGGACAAACCTGACAACCCGGTGACCCCGCAGTGACAGCGGTCAGGCCAAAATGAGACAACAACATTGTGTAGTCACGCAAAGCACCCCCACAATGCCAAAACCTCCAGGTTTAATTCTCTAATCCATTAAAATCCTCCTTCCATGCAGCTAAGCTACCATAAGCAAGTCAGTAACCTTCAGCACCTGATAAGTCGGCACAGTCAACACACATTACAAGGTGTTTATGCTTCAAGGTGGTTTTAAGCCGCTGTAGTTGCTATTAGTAATGTCATTCCCTTTTGTTTTGGTGATGCAGGTGCTGCCGACTGGAGCTTATAGTGGCATTTTTCCACAACAGAGCTGCTTTGCTGCTGAACTGATAATCAGCTCTGTGGGCAAACAACCAAAAATAGAATCTTCCAACTTCTTCACAATGTTAAAATCAAAAAAATTTACATGTTAGCTCAACACCACTGATGGGTAGCCTTGTGTTGTATCAAGACGACCTTAACCTGGACGGAGTCATGACCATGACCTGGGAATCAAGACAAAACCAAGACCTTAAGGGATTAAGAGCAAGTCAAGATCAAGACCAGAGCAGTGATGTCACACTCTGCAAACCAAAGGCACGCCTCAGATTGATCTGAAAGATCCACATGACCATAAAAATGCCTATAGACAACAAAGAATTCAACTTCATTAACTTCTTTTAGTGGGTTTTCTCCGGGTACTCCGGCTTCCTCCCACAGTCCAAAGACATGCAGATTAATTGGTGACTCTAATTTTCCCGTAGGTGTGAATGTGAGTGTGAATGGTTGTCTGTCTCTATGTGTCAGCCCTGTGATAGTCTGGTGACCTGTCCAGGGTGTACCCTGCCTCTCGCCCAATGTCAGCTGGGATAGACTCCAGCCCCCTCGTGACCCCTAACAGGATAAGCAGTAACATGAAAAAAAAAAATTAATACCTTCTTCTATTATTTTTTACCGTAACCCTAACATCTACAATCAGATTACCAAAAAAATTCATCTCAACTCAAGGTCCATTTACTACCTTTTTCTGGAGCTTTCAACCATATCTTGCTGTTTTCCTCAGCGGATGGATTCTGCCAGTTGTCATGAAGATTTTGAGGCACTAAAGCCCAGTTCAGACAAAAGATTTGTGATGAGACAAAACTGTTTTAGAACATTGCAGAGAAAAGTTGCAGCAGTGTGAACTGGTCGTCTGAGCTCGACTCAAGCCGTCTGATGGTGTCACCTGCGACTGGTCAAATCTCCAGCGGTTGGTTTTAGAAGTGCGTCCTCAAGGTGTCCCAGTGTTGGATGGTGGGTTGCTGCTCGCTGTGTGTGCTTATACCCATTCACAAACACACATTCTAACTGACTGATTAATTGGCACTGCTTACTTATATTATTGTGGCGTATTCATCATGAATACGGTCCATCTGATGCTTGTCTGTTTCTTGCCGCTTCATCACCACAAATGCAGCTGTAGCCAGTATCTCACTATCACTATCCTCATTCATATTTCAAGAAGCCACAAATTATATTCAGCCACAAAATAAGTCTGAAAAGCTGGAAAACAGAATGGATGTACAGAGAGTTGTTGCACAGAGATGATACACCATCTCATCTAGTTGCATTGGTGTGAACCAGCAGGTTTTTAGAACGTTGCAGAACAGCACATTCCAGGCAGTTGCCTGTTTCAACTTGTCTCTTTGCTAATCTTTGCTCCGGATGGGGCTCAAGAAAACTCTATCCAATAGCCATAGCTGTCACTAATTGCACATTGAAATTAGCATTTCGTCTGAAGCTCATCGTGGAATGATGATTCATTTTGCTTTCAATACCTGACACCCTTTAACCGCTAACTAACCAATTACTTCTTAAGGAAAAAAACAAACAAACCCCACAATGATATGAAATACAACAGTCTAGAGCTACATTGACTCTGTGAGCTTTAGCTGGCTAGCGATGCTAACATGCAGAACCATGGTGCCTACTGTCCACCCTCTGGTCTCCACTGGTTAGGCTTGGCCGCTCTGCGCTGCGCACCACCTGGGTCTGGTGGGAGCTAGCCAGCGGTGGTACTGCTAGTAACACCGTCCCTCCCAGTGGGAAACAGACTGGGGTAACATGGTGGCCACTCTTCCCCAAGTAGCCACAGTGAGAAAACAGCCTCATATAGGGCCACAAAATCCCTTTAGCATTGCTAACCATGTTAGCAACATGAGCCATGCTGACACAGCTAACAGTGCTAACAGTTGTTAACAATGCTAAAGGGGGTTTACCGCTAAAAATTGAGCTGCTTACTCACCTGAGCGACCTGGGGGGACGCTGGAAGGTGGGAACGATGTTTCCACAGCAACGCTACTGGCTCAGATGCTGTTACTAGCGGATATCACCGAATGAGCAACTGGTGCTGCTAGCTAGCTCCCACCAGACACAGTGCAGTAAATTCAACAGAGGCAAAATTGGTCAAACGATTACCAGAGCCATTGATATGCCCAAGCCTATCACATGAGGTCATCTTGGGTTTAACTGTTAAGTATAAAGTGAAACACAAATGAGTCAGCATAATTCCACACTGCATCCAAGTACAACACTTGAATATATTACATTCCACCTCTGGAAATTGCACACCATTTAGATTAAAAAAAAACAAACGTCAGGCACTTCTTTCAGGAAGAGTGCGTTCAAACATTTCAGACACAGACACTGTATATTTGTGAGGCAAACACTGACTGGCACACACACTGTGAACAGAGTGAGCGCACTGTCAAACATACAGCACACACGAAAGAGAGCGACTGTACTAGAAGATCCACCACCTGCACAACAACTAGATTTAGCCATGAAGCCATCGGACATAAATACTAATGTTGAAAAATGAAAGAGCAGGGATCCTCGGCACTAATCTGATAGCACCGATGAGAAATTATGTGCTGCCAGGATGTAGTCTGTGGCCTGATTGTACGGTATGTGACAATCTATTGCATCATACAGACTTGATTAGGACATCTGTGTGTGTGTGTCTTGACCGATCGATTTCGGGTTTGAAAACAGTGCTTTTTAGCGTCATCATGACAATTCCTGATTGTTGTCCTTGTGTAAAACCTTTACGTCTGCAACATGATACAGATCATGCTCACACAGCACAAAATATAAGAAGTGAATTCAACTATTTTAAAACTTTGTATGATTTTGTCTTACATTTTTACATCTTGTTTTCCTAAAACAAGACTAAATCAGGCAGCTGTGTTCCTTTCATCCATAATATCCAATGCAAATACATTGATTTTGAGGATTTCCTATGTGTCACATTGTGTTGGAAGGTCTTGTTTTACAACACTGTCAACTGTTTCATAAAAACGCTCTACACAAGTAAATGGAGTGGAAATAAGTGGCATCATCTCAGCTCGCTGCCTCTCTCAACTAACAGTATTTTAGGACTGAACACATGATTAAATGGCTATTTAAAATGTACAATTATCACTGAAATGCATTAAAAAAGACTGACGCACTCTTGACATTCCCACACTGTATGTTCACAACAGCAGACAGAGTCTCTGCAGTGTGTCACAGCAGTGGTGGTAAGAACCAGATTTGAAGAAAAAAAAAAAATCATGGAAATGTATTTGTGTCGTCGATGCTTCATTAGTGTTTGGGCTTTATGAAAGATAAAAATATCTTTGTGCCTCTGGGAGGAGAGCAGATGAGGAGGGGAGGGGCCGGCTGTGTGCGCATTAATGTGTGTGGAGAGATGAAATGAGGATGCAAGAGTTTTTTCTTTTTGTGTGTGTGTGTGTGTGTGTGTGTGTGCTGTGAATGTGTGTGTCTCTGGTCTGTTTGTGCACAAGCGAGACTGCAACAGTGACATCGTTTTGAGCAAAACTTCCAGGCAAAATGTGACAAAAGGTGCAAATCACGAGCTGACGTCAGCCTCTCCAGACATCCTGCTGTGAAGTCAAAAATATCTCTCCTCTTCATCTCTGCCTCCCTCACACCGTAGCTCTTCCTCACTTCTTCCTCCCGCTCCTTCATCAAAACCACACTGCAGGCTTTTGTGAGAATGTATGCAGCGGCGCATGAAAACGTGTGTTGGTCACCGTGAGACCCAAAAACTACAAAAAAATGAAGAAACTGAGGCTATGGCTGAAATTCACGTCTTCCGAAAACGTTTACATTTCACCTTCATATTATTGCATATTCCAAAGGAGCCCTGTCACGCTTTTCCATATTTTGTGTCTTATATATAGTGTAACAATGAGGGATGAATGTAGCTAGGCAAACATGCAGAAGTAGCTAATCCCTGTGAGCAAAGACCTCAGGCTTCAGGCTGTTCTGAATATTGTTTTTTTATACCCTAACTACAGTATGATGCCATAGTATTTGTTTATATGATCATCTGCATCGGGCACTCTACTGCAAGCGTTTACATTACGTAGCTTGCACTGCTACATGTAGCTACATGCTAACATCAAGGCAACATGGAGTCTTGGTTGTGGATGTTGTACGTTTTTCCCAATTTGGGATCAGATTCCTGCTGTAACATGTCCAGTTGTGTTAAGAAGCTTTTATTGGTGAGTTTTCTCAGCAGGAAATGTTGCCATATTTGTTACAGTCTTTCCCCAGCTTCAATTACACAAGTTACATTCACGAGCTACATGCTAATGTCAGGGAAACATAGAATCTTGGCTGCCAATGTTGTAAATTTCTCCATGATTTCCGATCATATTTCTGCTGGAACATGTTCAGTTGTGTTAAGGAGTTTTTTTTAGTGATTTCTCTTCGTAAAAGTGCCGCTATTCTCTGTTACAGTCATTCCCAAGCTTAATTTACACTAGTTACAGACATTTAGCTACATGCTAACATCAGGGAACATGCAGTACTAGTTGCTGAAGTTACAAATCTCTCCCAAGTTTAGGATCATATTCCTGCTGGGACATGTCCAATTGTGTTTAAAAGCCTTTATTTATGATTCTTCGTGGTAAAAAGTGCTAAAATTCTCCATTAAAGTCATTCCCCAGCTGCAAATACACTGCTAACGTACATGTAGCTGCATGCTAATGCCAGGAAAACATGTAAACCTGGTTGCTGATGTTGTGAATTTCTCACTGATATCAGATTATAGTATTGCTAGAACATGTCCGGTTGTATTTAGAAGGTTTAATTTGTTATTTTTCACAGAGGAAAGTGCCCCTCTTCTTCATTACAGTCATTTCCTGGCTCCCTGCCTCATGTAGCTACATGCTAACATCAGGGAAACATGTAATCTTGGTTAGCGATATTGTAAATTTCTCCCTGATTTCGGATCATATTCCTGCTGGAATAGGTCTGCAATGATAGCAGCGATACCAAGATACAGAAAAACCTGAGTAGACTGGGTTTTTTTGGCAGGGGGGGGGCTCAAAGAGACAGGAAGTGAAACAAACATTTCAGACAGAGGGTCAATACAGGTGTTCCAGCACAGACAATACGAGGACAGAAAGTTTTTCCACCAATAAAGCATGTTAACATGTTCTGGTAGAAACTTTAAATACAAGTATGTACCCTATGACATGTGTATAATAAGTCCCCTTTAAGCTAATTCGACCACCTGAAAGCAAACTTTGACACATTTTCATTAGACTCTACTTTTCAGGCACCAATAGCAACATCACTGTATGACTAACACACCTCTCTGACCCGTTCTGACAATGACTAAATTGAGCATTATTACACCAAATTGCACTAATTTCAGATCCATTCATGCTGCCTTAACCTGCTGGAAAATTATGGTGCAGTAACAGGTATTTAACAACCAGCTGTCACGTCTAAAATGAGTAGCTGAGCTGAATGCTGGAACAAGCGGTCAGAGGGCTCGAGATGCTGGACTGTTTCAGGCCTGGATACCTGAAAAAACAGCAAAATACAGGTATAGCCTTCGTTCTGGTGTAAACTCATCTGCAGCCACATCGAAGTTGTTTTGCCCACAGTTTTTTATTCCCTTAAAAGGCCTGGTGTGACTAATATTTCGCTCATAAACACAAGGCTACATGTGACTGCAGAAGAATGATGAGCTCATGATAAATAAAAAGACAATAAGTGTTTGTTCTTGTAAGGAAGTCACTATTTAGACTGCAGGCGGTGTTGAGAAAAAGACAGGCACAGTGAGTTTAACTGGATTTATATTGAGCCTTTCCATGACACATGACCAATCACTCACTCCGAATGTGCAACGTGTACAATGGACCAACACAAATAGATGAAGCAGATAAAGCAATACATTCACCAGCTCTGTTTTTGGAACTCAAATCCAGAAGGAATACAAAAAACACTGACTTTTTGTATTTTAAAGGGATGGAGTAAATACTTTCTTTTGCTTTAAAAGACTTGCTTTTTCTACAAAAGTGAAAAGTTTTCAATCTAAAATGTGATAAAGTACCAAAATATATGAAAATCTGCAGCTGCTTGCTTGGTAGGAAATCAATCTTAAACTAAAATGGGAGTGTTGCAAAGGAATACTATCTACGTTGAACGGAGGATCCAAAAACGGAGAAAATTCTTGACGAATCAAAATAAAAAGGAGCCGCACTTATCAATAAAATCTCTCAAAATATCAGTTTACAAACTCAAACACAACTCACACAGTACAATCCAAGTCTTATTCATCCAGTCATACTCAGTACTTCAATAAAACTTTGACTCTAACGACAGAGTCAAGTTGTTTCGGTGTTGGTGTGAGTTTGTTGGGACAATTTAGCTTGTGCTAAGCGGATAAATGTTTAGCTAAACATTTGCTGAGAGGAGATCAGCTCTGGAGACGGCAGCAACAGAAAGTTTGCTGGTCTGGCAGGGAGTTGGGGCGATCAGAATCAGAACCCCGGCGCAAAAACGATGAAATGCATTGGTTAACTGGAGACGTTTCGATACCACTAGATAGTGTTATTTCGGTTGGTATCTTAAAGGTATTGAAAACCTGATATTCAGCTCTGTATGTGACTCAACTAGCTGAAACATGCCAGTCACCAACAGGGTTGTTTAAGCTCCAAACCTTTTAACAAAACACCCCTTATCCCTTTTCAATACGAGACAAATCTTCATCCCAGTATTACTTAGTATAAACTAAATAAGCAGGACTATATATTTTTCCCCTAAATGTGCAGCTCTGCTTCAAAAATGAGTGCCAGACAGACAGGTGGCCAGGTAGTCAAGCGAGAAAACTAATTAAGAGCCAAAAACATTCAGACACAGTCAGCCTGCAGGGAAACGCTGTCGGATGTTTTGACTGGTTGTCCAATAATCAAGAAAATCAGACAGGACTCTGGCTGGTTTCTTATGATCAGCTGGTGACGTGTCTGGCTGCACGTATACAGAGGCATGAGCACAAAATTAGAAAGACAAGCAGTGAAAGGCCTGAGGGGGAAGAGGAAGAAAGGGGGAGGGAGGGCGTTGTGATGTTAAACTCGAGCAGCCTGATGTAAGTTGCGCTTTCAGAGAGCTCCGACTTGTGTTTAAGACAGGTTTACAGCTCGTCTCCCGATGAGAAGATGAGAGCCAGATGGCGGAGCAGTCACTCTAATGGCATCTCATTTCCTCGAGGGGTTGAAGTTCACAGAACTAATTCACCATTTGGAGAGAAAAAAGGTGAAAAGAGCTAATACTCTGTGGACAGGAAGCAGAGCAGGAGCGATAATTTGCACCTTAAAAGCTGATTATGAAGTTTAAAGCCTCCTTCAATCCTATATTCAACCACAGCAGGGCAGCAGGTAGACAAGGTGACGGAAACTAGGCACTTTAAACATTTAATCTCTGAGTAAATAAACCAGGTATCACATATTAAAGGAATACTTCACCCTCCAGATGACCATCTGTGTATCAGTTACTCACCCTGTGTTAGGTTGAATTTGTAAAGAACACTTTGTTTTTTTATTGCATGCCTCCGGTGAGCAAAGAATCCAAAAACTGAGAAAATTCTTGATGAATTGAAGTCATTGGGGTCTGTGTTTAACTACAGCAAAATTATAGCACAACATGTGTTTACAAACTCTCACACAACTCCTGCAGTATAATCCAAGTCTCATTTATCCTGTCGTATGTTCACTACTTCCCAAACTGACAGCCCTTTCTGGCCAGGAACTAAATTAAAAGTGAGACTTACCTATACTTTCGTAAAAGCCAGACTCCATTGACAAAAACAGTGATTTAACATCACTGAACACAGGAGCTACTGGTCTACCGCTTCCTCTATCAGTTAGTTAGTTTGTGTTATTGTGTGACTGTATTGTTTTCAAGGGTTAGTTCGGATTCACCAGAGTCACACAATAACACAGACAAACTGACCATCAAGGCAGAGGTAGACCAACAGCTCCTGTGTTTACCAAAGTAAAATGACTGTTTTTGTCAACGGAGTCTGGCTTTGAAGAGAGCACATCTAAGGTTCGCTTTCCGTTCAGTTCCCCTGAATATATGACTGGATAAATGAGACTCGGATTATACTGCATGTGTTAATATACAATTGATCATTGTTGGGTGAAGTATTCCTATAATAATATTAACACGGAAGAGAATCCTACAACACATTTTCTTGTTAAAGTTCATTGTGATAATGTATGACCCTTCTCCAAACTGCTGCTGGTCAATATCAAATGCAACAGAACAACCCCATCTTGTGAACTTCCCATTCAAACGTGTTCCAAACCCCGATTACAACTTCTTAAGGTTGATGAAGGGTATGGAAACCAATAGTTTTGAGGGTGCTTTCACACCTGCCCGGTTTGGTTCGGTACAATCGAACTCAAGTTTGTTTGCGCCCTAAGTGCACCAAAAAAAACGGACCGAGACCTTCTTGAAGAGGTGGTCTAGGTCTGCGGTTAGTCTTCCAACCTCAATACGAACCAACTGCAGTCACATGACACATTGTTTGGGTTAAACATGAGCATGTTACAGTCCTGGAGGATTATTAATGTGCACCTCCTCCTGTACTGCCTTAATATGCACATTCAGCACATCCAATGCATCAAAACATTGTTTTCTAGTTGGAGCTGCGCCTCGTTTTCAAACTGTATGGTTTGACTAAAATGAACAATGACAGCAATATAGTCCACGATGAGCAGCGCTAAAATCAACCTGCGTAGTTGTCCCTCCATTGTGACATTAGAAAGTGTCACATTTATCTTGCAAGTGTACTCTTCTTCAATGTTTTGTTTACTTCCTGGATTTTTCCCACATGGAAATTCTGACCAATCAAGAGCAGCTTTCTCGCACAAGACATTTGATCTGGTCCGCTTGTAAATGCTGCCGTGAGAACACGAACCAACTCTAGGCAATTATGCAGCTTTGCAAAAAAATAAGTCCCTGATTCAGACCAAAGCAAGACAACTCTAGCTCTTAAGGCAGCCTAAAATGAACCTATAGTTAAGATTTGATTAGTGAGCTTTGTTGAAGCTGGTAGGCAAAGTTTTCATCTTTGGGGCCAGAGCCAGGATAGTGCTGTCGCCCTGTTTCCAGTCTTTGTGCTAAACTAACCCAGCTGCAGCTTCACATTAAGCTTACAGTCATGACAGTGGGATGATTTGATGTCTTTGAAGAGAAAAAGACATGTAACACTCTAGGTTACGTCAGTCCAGGCGAGTGGCGAGGACAAAAAACCCCACACGTCTTCATTTTCTTTCCTCACACCCTCACAGTCTCCGACACCTTTCCTTCCCTAACCAACCCCCCTTTTCTTATTGTTGTACATCCTCCATTCTCCCCTGAACATGTTCACCATCTCCACCCTTCCCTTTTGGTTCACTCCTATTATCACGCCTCTCTTTTTCCTCCCGTCGCTCCGCTCACATAATCTCACACATTCTATTTTAGCCCTGGTTTTGTCTCTGAGACTCTTCCAACGTCTTACAATCTGTCGTATGTAAACCCGGTCTTCTGCCTTCCTGATCTTGCTATCTTTGTTTTAAGCTCTCTTTGACGCACATTGTACTCTGGAAACCAAAAAGATGATGTAAGTCAAGCAAACACAAACTCCCTGTGGAAGGGTCTTTCTGTTACGTTGGTCTAAATGTTTGGCACTTCCTGTTCCCTGCCATCAATCGTTGGGGACTGTTCCTTCCTGACCTGAACCTCTCACGTAGTATTTCCTCCCAGACGCCGTCACTGGGATCAGCAGATTTGTTTCTAACAGCTTTGCCCTGATCTTCACCATAAAAGGATGATGCAACATTTTTGGAGATACGCTTATTTGTTTTCTTGACAAAAATTGGATGAAGAGATCGATGGTTGAGCAGGACACTTTCTGTATCCATTAAACAAACAATATAGACACGGTTGCTGACTGATTGAGTTGTTTTTTTCCCACCTGGACCTTTGTGCTCTGCACTTTCTCCTCTAATCATCACGTTGTAACCTGTGACAGGCTGTTATGATACCAGAACTATCACACATTCACATATATGGAGATTTGTGTTGAGCTTTGAGAATCACATAGTTTTACATTACCAACGGTTTATGACAAAATCACTTGAGAGGAGAGGGAGAGACGCTGTGTTGCTTCCAGAGGAGCCGCTGAATGAGTTCCCTCTGAGCGGTAATTCGCTAAAAGAGTCTGAGAAGACCGGGGCTGTTCATAAAACATTCAGGACGCCACAGTTTATTCCACACTACTGAAGCTGCTCCTCTTTTTGGAACCACCGCAGAGTCTGTAATAAGTTCGCTTTCAGCCATGCTTGTTGTTGCCGTGGGTAACAGTGTGATGTCAATATGTCAATGAGTTGAAATATCGCAAATACCTTGATATGAATTTTTCATATGATATTATAAATCACACAAGTATTATCGTGAACAAGATGACATAGAAAACTCCTATTTGCCACACACTTATTTATTTGTGGCGGCCCCCGCCACGATTAAAACATCTGCCACATTTTGATTTTCTATTTCTGGAGCTGGATTGTTCACGAGGAGTGCAGTTGGAATATATATCTATATACCATTCAGTTAGTCACTGCTCCACGTTCTTGGGGCACAGACACAGTAGTAGTCAATTATCCCAAAACTCCACAAACTGCTGCCGAAGATTGAAAAAAGTTATCAAGAGTTCCACCTGCGCTGCGCATTCATGGACACGCAAAAACCTCTGAATTTAGAGAGGGAACACAGAACGGTAGTGATGGCCAAATAAAGCCTCATGAACCACTTTCTTTATTTTCTGACCCCACCAGATGGCGCTCTTGGTTTAAAGATAAAGGCTGAAGGACTGGCAATGAAGTGTGCTTTCAAACCTTTGTTGAACAGACGGCGCCATCTAGTGGCTTCAGAAAATAAAGACAGCGGTTCATGAGGCCTCATTTGGCCATCACTACAGAGCGGCACACATGGACACAAAACAAAAAAGTTGCGTATGTTGGCAAGAAAGAAAATCAGAATCGTCAGGTCAAACTTTTAATAAATTGAAAATCAGAATCAGCCAAGAACATTTCAATTGGTGCTTCTCTACTTTAGAAGACATTTCGACTGTAGCAGATATAGGAGAGTACAGCCTGGGCCATGACGTGGCCTTTTTACCCTGAACACAACACCAACACCTCCACCCCACATGCCGATTACTCCCTCTCTCTCAGCAATATGCCAACAAGGAAAATAAAACAAGCAGAAGGTCCAAGTGACACACACACCGGGTCAAAATCACTCACGCAGACATGCAAAGCAATGCTGATAAAAGGCCCGCTCTGAGTCTTTGATGGTGCAGGGTTTGTTTCTCACTTTGCACAAAGCACCTTTGCATAAATAACTTCAAGCTGCTGACTGAACAAAAACAAGGAAAGAAAAAAGACACAGTTCCTGTTTGGCTCCTGTCTGATCCCAGATGGAGAAATGGCAATATGGAAAAATGCTGCTGGAGCATTTGGATAAGAAAATTCTAGCTCACGTGTTTGCATATCACGTCAAAGTTTTTTTTTTTTTTGCCGTTTGGGACACAGTGAAATAACACCTTAGCACCTTCCTCTGAATGAGACACCCAGGTTTTCTCCAGCTGCTCATTGTCACGCTGTGTAGGTGTATTTGTATGTTTTCAAGTCTGTGTTTGACAGACACCTGCACAAACCCACATTCTCACCTTTTTCCAAGCTGTTAGCGACGAGCGAACACAGAGCCTCTGCAGCGTGATTCTCTCCCCTATTGTTGGCCCGTGGTATTTACAGGTGTGAAGCATATGCAGCAGTGTCAGCCTGCCTATCACTGCTTCTACAGCAGCTGCTGTTTCAGGGAGGAGATGGAAAATAGCTGCACACAGAGGGGAGGAGGGTATAGATCCAAATATAGGCGCATATTTATTGTGCTTATGAGTTTTCATGAACCCCTGCACCAAAATCTATTATCACTCTTAAACCTGGAGGCTATAAAATGTGTAGTTTCCTCATGTGGTCATAATCTTTTTTCTGTTTTATAAAGAGTCCAAACTGACAAATATCTTCTTGATTATTCAGCTAATCGTTTGCTCTAAAAAAATAAACATTTCTTTGCCAAAAGTTTTATTATTGCTGCTAGACTTAACCTGGAGGGGATCATGTCTTTGGTTGTATGTGTGAGAGACACAATTGGTATCTCTCTGTCCGCAGTTAATCTGGTAAACTACTGGACCTATCAGCCTTTTGTGCCTGTATGCTCAAGAATCTCTCATGAATGTAGTGAGTCACAATTGTTGAAACACCTGTTTTATTTTAAACTGTTATTAACTGCTGACTCCTCAGTCCTTCTAACCGGCCAACATGTGCCGCAAGTTTTACGGGAATTGGCTCGGGTAAAAACAACAAGCCTCGCTGTCTCTTGCAGGCCACATTTCGGCCTTCGTCATGGCTCAAAAAATGACATCCACAAGTCCTCACGTTTGTTAACTTTGCCACCATCTTGACTGTAAATGGGTTGCTATCTGGTTTTTACTCGGCGTCATACCACACAGGAGCATTCCAGAAGCTGAGTGTTTTGCCTGCCTGATCGTGCAAATTGCAGATTTTGTTTATTTGGTCATTTTTCTTTGATATTTGAGTTTCTACCATACATATGTAAGTAAACATACTCTTGAACTGTTGAACTGTAGCATACATGAACTCACTTGGTCTTTTGACTGCACTCTCTCCCTGCACTTCACTGACCTTTTTAGTAGTTTCCATTTTAGATTTATTTAGTTATCTGTTTATTAATTGAATAATTCTACTGTAATTGCTCGTTTTAGACGTGGAACAGTATTTCGTTTTTATGTTTCATCATAAAAATGACAATAAAAGAAATCTGAATCTGAAGCAGGCTGTGTAATTAAAGGGTTTCTCTCTCCAGTCTGCTTTTTTTGTGTGAATAATTCCTACTATAAACTGTACTATTCCTACTTTGTTGTGCTGTTGCCCAAAGTCAAAGTTATTACGTTTCAAAGTCCACTTATGAATAACATGGATCAAAGATCTGTAGCTGTGTTTTAGTTATTTAAAATGGATTCGTCCTGATGATGATATGGTGCCTGTTAGCAGGATAACTCAATCTGTTCTGTGCAACGTGCTGTGGCTCTGTCAAGAATAGAAAAGGTGTGTATTTAGTTTCTTTGACCCCTCTTAAACACGCCACGCCACTTCTGGAATTACTAGGACTGTCTAGAGTGGCCGCGATCAGCTCGGCAGGTTGTCTGGCTGAGAATTGCACTCTACTGAGTGCACTTTTCTAGTTTCAATATGCAGTCAGTGACAGCAATCTTTAATTGACAACACTGTGTTTAATTGGTTATATTCATTGTTGTTTAATCAGTGGATTATTTTATACCATCCATCCATTTTCATCCTATGTCTATATGTATATTTTTTGCTTTATTGCCTCTGTAAAGCACTTTGTGACTTTTATGCTCTTGAAAGGTGCTATATAAATAAAGTTTATTATTATTATTATTATTATTATCCGCTTATCCAAGGCCGGGTCACAGGGGCAGCAGGCCAAGCAAAGCACCCCAGACGTCCCTCTCCCCAGCAACGCTTTCCAGCTCCTCCTGTGGGACCCCAAGGCATTCCCAGGCCAGAGGAGATATATAATCTGGGTCTGCTCTGGGGCCTCCTACCAGTGGGACGTGCCCGAAACACCTCTAACAGGAGGCGTCCAGGAGGCATCATGATCAGATGCCCGAACCACCTCAACTGACCCCTTTCGACGTGAAGGAGCAGCGGCTCTACTCCGAGCTCCCTCCAGATGTCCAAGCTCCTTACCCTATCTCTAAGGCTGAGCCCAGCCACCCCACAGAGCAAACTCATTTCAGCCGCTTGTATCCATGATTGTATTCTTTCGGTCACTACCCAGAACTCGCCATCCTAGGAAACGCAAATTTGCCAAAAGGAATGCAATTTGTTTTGCAGGTATTTGGTCATAAACTAAAGATTGAACAAATCAAATTTGGGACCCAAATATGGCGCAAAATGGTTAGCTATGGGATCACCAAAGTTCGGTGGAAACTTCTTTCTTCTTTCAGTCACTACCCAGTGCTCATGACCATAGGTGAGGGTTGGGACGTACATGGACCAGTAAATCGAAAGCTTCGCCTTCCGGCTCAGCTCCCTCTTCACCATGACGGTCCGGCACAGCGCCCCAATCACTGCAGAAGCTGCACCAAACCGCTGATCCATGTCACGCTCCAAAATCCCTCTCAAAAATAACTTATAACATTTAACTTATCATCAGACTTGATGATGATTGACTGATCATTTCAGCTCTCATTGTTCTTGACAACAACCTCTCAAGGATGAATTTTTGACACTCAAAATGTAAAACCTGGGTGTTGTATCACTGAAACATGAATCCTGCCAACACACTCACATATATTCTCATTTTCTGTCATATTTTTATGCCTGCTCAGACATTTGGTCCTCACATATAAGATCATAGACAGGCACAAACAGCACTCTTTGGGGTGGTGGCAAAACTGCATTTTTTAATAAATAAAAAATTGCCAAGTAAAATCATTTCACACGCTCACAAACTCACACACAAACATGAAGACGCAAACAAAAGCGTGTGCACACTCACACAGACACACAGTTACACAGCAGGCCTTGGTCCGGATGCCGGCATTCTCCACAGTGATAATGGGGCTGTATCCCACTGTAATGCACAGTTCACTGAGGCTGGCTCTGGTCCAGATGGAGAGGCAGCGAGGAAAAGGAACAGGATGCCATAACCTCGCCTTGCACAGTGGACAAGAGCCACAGCTGCAGGACACACACACGCACACACACACACGCACAAGGATAAACAGGCCAGAGCACCCACGCCTGTATCAACCCACATGAATGCTTCCATCTACAGGAAGACATGTACATGTTTTCATGATACACAGAGACGGACATGCTCACAAACATATTTTCAAAACACAAACAAGTTTCATGCACAGTCACCACAATAACACCACAAACTGGCCTCAGTACTCTGACATCACACGCCCTTACATAAAGTACACTTCATAAAGAGTGTTGGCTGTAATCATGCAGCTGCTCCGTCTGACAAGAGCAGAAAGTAAAAGGTGGCGGCGGTGTTGGAAGTGGCGGAGGAGTGGGAGGAGGAGAAAGTGCCTTTTGTCATATTTTCAGGCTCTGTTCAACAATAAAAGCAGAGGAGCTGCGATGTGTGAGAGGATTTGTCGCTGAAAAGTAATAATGTTATTCCGCCCCGTTCTGACCTGTTTAGATGAGAGAGCCAAAAAGCCTCCTCTTTGCAGTTCTGCACCAGAGCTGGTTTACACCCTCAGAGGCACAGCAGGGAGGAAATGGAGGTCGTAACGAGATCGGCACGACTGAAGTCAGTGTTAGCTTTTCAATTTCTATGATCAGTAATTACATTGTTGTAAAGGACAGGTTAAAGTTAAAGATCTGAGACTGTTTTACTCAGTAGATTGTATCTCTCGAATTTGGGTCACAAAATTGTGTTAGTGAGCACGTCTTTTCCAAGATTATCCATCCACCTGACAGGTGTGGCAAATCAATTGATGATTAAACAGCATCATTATACACAGGTGTGCCTTGGGATGTTCACAATAAAAGGCCACTCTAAAATGTTCAGTTTGATCACGCAACACAATGACATAAATGTCCCAAGTTTTGAGGAAGCGTGCCATTGACATGTTGACTGCAGGGACGTCTATCAGAGCTGATGCCCGTGAAATGAAGTTCACTTCACCACCATGAGCTGTCTCCAGTGTAATTTGCGTTGACTGGCAGTCAACCCAGTCTCACTCCGAAGTCGTCGAAATCCAGTGCTTGGGCAGTGACTTGTGGCATCAGACACTGATGAAAAAAGCCATCCTTTTACGTTGGCATTATACGCTGCTGGTCGAAAGTGTCAGGGGGAAATGTGGCGGGACAGGAGCGAAAGTTAAGGCAGCGAAAGTCAAAGTAGGGTGGTTGGTAGTGGTGGTGGATGAGTCCAATAAAAACTGACTTTCACCTGGTAAAGCGGCGTTCATGTCTCGTAGGATTCTAAAGCCAAACCCTGTTCATTTTTTCCAAACCTAACCACGTGTTTTGTTGCCAAAACCCAACCACATGCGTTGGTTGTTGGAGGAAAAAAAAAAAAGATCAATTTGCGTTGTTGTACTGACGTAATGCATTTATTTTGAAAGAGACTCTATGTAAACGGTAGAACTTTACATGGCATCCCAGAACGTCAACAACCAATGCACCTAGGGTACCTTTCATGTTGTATCTGGACGTGGAAAGTCCATGACCAATTGTCAATATGTGACAAGGTCGGAATGAGAATGTGTTGTGGAAGTACATCCAACTGGCCTCACAACAGCAGACCACATGAAGCCACACTAGCTCAGGACCTTCACATCCAGCGTCTTCACCTGCAAGACTGCCCAAGAACAGCCACCTGAACGGCTGATGCAACAGCTGGTTTGCTCAACTAAAGAATTTCCTCTCAGGGAGGCTCATCTGCATGTGTCATCGCAACTGACTTGTGCAGTTGTGATGGTTGGATGTACTGCCAATTTCACATACTGACTGTTTTGGTGTGAGCTGTCCCATGTTGGAGATATCGACCGTAGAGATGTCTTCCTTCTCTCCAGTATAATGGAACTAGATGGCACTCGGCTTGTGGTGCTCAAAGCACCAAAAAAATACATCTGGAAAGATTAACAGCAATGTCTTTACAGAAGTCATGACCTGGCTACTCAAGATAATCCACAGACTTTGTTGTGAGCAGTTTCATGTGGGAACTATTTTCTTTCTACCGAACTGAGCTAGCTAACATTACAGCTCAGCAAAGGAGAACGTCATTGCGAGCATGAGCCTCTTGTCTATTTGTAGATGCACGCTTCCTTCTGCACACGATACAGTTGGCAGGTGGAGTTCGGTAGAAACGTCTGCCTCCTTCCTGAACCCAGCAGCTCAGGGGAACTCAAATGTCTCCACAGCAAAGCGGTCAAAAGCCAGAAAGCTAGCCATTGAGTTCTGAGGGTGGCTTCCAGGCTACTCAACTCTACTGTCTGAACCCATGGTTCTCACCTAGATGAGCTCTTAGGTACCGGAACTTTGGCACCAATTGATTTAAGGTGAATAGGTGCTCGGTAGCACCAATGTTATTCGGTTGGTGTCCATAAAGTTCGGGACCCAACCCTAGTGGCCAATTTATTTAATCGAGAGATAACGTGCAGATATTTTTCCCCCTTCAACCAACGGATTGGTTGAAGAGTAGGTAGAATTTCAGTTGACCAAGATTTTCTTTGGTTGCCGACAGCCCTAGATGTTGGTAACAAAATAATAAAATATCCGCTGGATGTAAACGAAAAGGACCAGTATGAAAAAGGTTATTCTGTCAAGTCTTGCATCAGCCTGTAAAAAGTGTTTTAATTGAAGAATTCAGAAATTACTCGTGCACTCGACGTGCACCTCGTTAACTACATCTACACCCTGATCCTTCATCTACAGTAACCGCCACCAGAAACACAAGAGGTGCTGCTGCTCTAAATCACAGGAAAACAAAGGGGGAGGAAGGAGGAAGGGGAAGAGGGAAGGAGACATACAGGATAGAGGAGGAGGAGGTGAGAGGAAAGAGAGGGAAAGAAAGAGGTGAAAAATGAGAGGAAGGAGAGCAGGATGAGGGAAAGGAAAAGGACGGAGGTGGAAGGAGGGGTGGGGTGCAGTCTGAGTCATCGTCAGTTACAGGCATCAGCTGAGCCAAAGGGGGAGAAGAGACAAGGCACACACGCACACACACACACGCACACATAGAGGAGAGGCGATCTTTAATGGCAGCTTCCCCTTCTCTTTTACTAACGGGGACGTGGAGTCAAACGGTCAGGGACTGTGGGGAATGGCTGTCCATATTGGAGCCATTGACCCCTCTCTGACACACACACACACACACACACACACACACATACAAATGGGCTGGAGTCCCCAAACAGTCCATTAGAGATTAAACAAGTTGTTCAGTCTGTGTCTCAGACTCCAGGCGTGACTCAAATTTTCAGATTACTCTGCCGGCTCATCTGCCTCCTCTCCTCCTCTTTCTTCCCTCTTCAGCTCCTCCTCTATTGCTCTCTGCGTCTCTCTTCCCATCGCTCAGGCCTCTCTATTGTTCCATTAGTGGATTAAGCACGCCGGTACCAGGGAGGAAGATGGGTGCAATTCAGAGAAAATGAAACTCAGTCCATCACCCTGCATCCGGGAGACGTTAGATGTCTAACTGGCGTACTTTACCTGCCTGCCTCCATTGCCTCTTCACATTACGGCTCTATTATGGATTCCTATTATAACACAGCAGTTGATGAATTCACTGCAGGACTCCGCGTGCAGTCCTGCTATTTCTCCTCCACATTATTGAGGTGATAACTCACAGTTAAATGAGTGTTCCCGTTGGCAAAGCAGGACTATGGGAATATTAAGGTTTATGTTGGAACCTGTTGACTGACGAGAGCTCAGCAGCAAGAGTCTCAGCTCACACTGCGGAGCAAGAGCCTTCAGCAGGGCTGTTATTGTTCAGGGGGCCACATTTTCAGAGAGTTCCCAGGGGCCGGACATTTCCATGAGCTGTTATTCTCATCATGTGTGTACACTTGACCCACCACGAGGGTTGGGTACCGTTCACATCTGAACTAATAAAATTTCCAGTACCTTGCATTTGGTACCTTTTTTAATGCTTTACTTTTCCTGTAATAACAACATTTTAATTTCAAAGAAGCTGCAGGTGGTAGATCAAAATGCAATTCTGCTCCTCTTCTCATTTCTAAATACACATTAATACACAGACCCGTTTCCACCGAGCAGTATGGTTCAGTTCGGTACGCTTTTTTTTTCCGTTTCCACTGTGAAAAGTTGTGGATGGTACCAATGGAACCGTTCTGTACTGTCCCCATGTTTGGTCCCCCCTCTGTTGGGGTACCTAGCACACAGATCTGGTACTAAAAGGTGGAGCTGTGAACACTGCAGTCTGTTAATTGGTCAATAGAGGACGGTCACTCTGCTCAGGGCTGAGTTGTGGCTGGTTTTGAGGCTCATGTAACCACTGTTCATACTGTGGAGAGTTTTATTAGTAAACTGTAACTATAAAATGAAAGGATGTTTCAGTCAGAGAAAAAAATGACTTAATTCATTGGGCTGACTGTCGGCAACTTTTAAGGTGGAACGTCAATTTGTAACTCAATGTATGAGTTGACGACGTGAATCCATCTGCACATCTTAAATTTCACTGTGACAACTTCAACCTTTTCATTACTTTTTATTGTCTCTCTTGGATGACTTACACTTTTAGTAATGAGTGGATCTTCAAACATTTGAACTACATATTAATTTCAACCGGATTATGTGACCTGCATATATTCTAATCCTCACTAGGAGAAAAAAAGTGCTGTGGAGCGTTGTTCCTGTGGGCTCCAGCAACACTAAACCCCTGAGCTTGCCTGTGAAGGACTAAATGCACAAACCTGCTATTTTTTAAATATCCCATGGAGAGAGACTCTCACTGCAGCCTGTTTTATTTTGCTCTGAAAATGTAGGCATGCAGCCTCGTTCTGTGGATGACAAACAAGGTGCAGACTTCCATCTGTGTCACCGGTAATAAAGAAATACAGTGAGTGCTGGACGGAGCAGTGAGCCCACATTTAAGGGTACTGTTTGCGGTGGAAACACTAGGGTGTAGGTACCATGTCTGAAGGGTTACTTTTGGTTCCAAAGGTACCATACCGAAAGTGTTTGGCAGAAATGGTGCCATAGAGCTTTCTCCACCTGTCTGAAATTAAAACCCGCCGCTGGCCTCGGAGATCTGCGGCTGGCTTCCAAACTGCAGACCCTCGAGGTGTTCCCAGGCCAAATGAGATATATAATCCCTCCAGCGTGTTCTGGGTCTGCCCCAGGGACTCCTACCAGCAGGACGTGCCCTGAACACCTCTAACAGGAGGCGTCCAGGAGGCATCCTGATCAGATGCCCAAACCACCTCAACTGACCCCTTTCGACACAAAGGAGCAGCGGCTCTACTCCGAGCTCCCTCCGAATGTCCGAGCTCCTTACTCTATCTCTAAGGCTGAGCCCAGCCACCCCACGGAGGAAACTCATTTCAGCTGCTTGTACGTGCAACCTCATTCTTTCGGTCACTACCCAGAGCTCCCCATCCTAGGAAAAGCAAATTTGCTGATAGGAATGCAATTCGTTTTGCAGGTATTTGGTCATTAACTAAAGATTGGACAAATCAAAATTGGGGCCCAATTATGGCGCAAAATGGTTAGCTAAGGTATCCACAAAGTTCTCACAATTCATCCTGAAGGGAACATGGATATCGGTACCAAATTTCAGGAAAATCCATCTGACTTGTTGAGGCATTTCACTCAAAACCACAAATGTCAACCTACTGGTGGCGGCAGAGGAAAGGTCAGTGGATAACTAAAGTATGTGCGATACATTACATGGAAACCATCAATGTCTGCACCAAATTTTGATTTAAACTGTACTGTTTTAACTTTGAATTCTTCAACCCTGAACCTACCTCTGTCTATAAAATGTGCTTTATCAATAAACTGCTTTGCCTTGCCAAATCTCTTGGCAATCCATACCAAAGTGGTTGAGATATTTCACTAACAAACAAAATGATTAACCTGCTGGAGGCAGAACAAGAAAAGTCAGAGGATCACTTAAGTCACTGGGATTCATCTTTAGGGAACCACTGATATCTGCCAATTTCACGCCATTCCATAATGTCTTAGATCCCTGAGAAAACATCCTCTCTCAGATGCGTGGTACATAATAATGTCACATAAAGAGCAGTTATGCAGCCATCTAAGTGCCCACAATTACAGCGAAGAACAACCTCAAGGATATTGCTGCTTTTTCACCGTATCATTACCAACACATGCAAACTGAATTATTATGAAATGTAGCAGTAGTATATCATCATGAAAGATTAGGTCCTTGGTTACCAAACCACCTGCCTTAGCAACCAAAACGGCTCACAGCTTCATCTTCTCACAGTAATTATCAGTATCAGTGAAATGCAACTTTCATCACTATTATTGCTTGGATTCAATTACTGCTTATGTAATACAACCACTAAAGAGCCATTTGCTCTATTACACATCCTTGTTGTCCTCCTAATGTGAGACTGGATGCTGTGTGAGGTCTTTAAAGAGGAACGTGGCGGGGTTATTTAATGGTTCCCTCTCATTTCCTCATTCTGGTCATGCATTCATTACTTCTGTCCGCGCTTTGCCTTTCCTGTCAAAGCTGAAGTAAAATTGACTTTCCTGCTCGATAGTTCCCCGTCTAAAACACCACAGAGAGACTGAGGACAATATGAGACACAGCAAGCGCAGCGCTGTGATGACTAAGAGTTTCTTTGGTAATAATGGAGAGCACATACAGTAGAGAGTGAGTCAGTTAGTGTACTCACATATTGAGCTGCATAGTGTAGACTGCAGGAGGCTTTCATGCTGTTTGGAAACAGCTATGAACAATAAACTGAAGATGTTAATTTCTGAGCTGCGTCTGTCTGGAAGCTGATTTATTGGCACTTTTAATCAGCTTTGTATAATATTAGCCTCATGAGCTCATAGCAGTTTAGCTAAAATGTTACTTCACACAAATATCATCATGGTAGGCTAATAAATAAAAAACCTTTAGTCATTATGTTGATGATGTGATGTTGCTACAAGTTAACTTTTCTTGGTAAACTGAAGCCACTGTGTGTAGCATTAAAATTAAATAACAACATTCCAGACTTAACCACCCCCAAGTGGTAGATTAAACACGCCACACATACAAACTCTCAAAATATTGGCTTTGACTTTATGTACTGGATAGGGCTGCCCCCTAATAGTCGACCAAGACCAAGAGGTCATTAGTCGGCAAGATTTCATTGGTCGCTTAGTTGCAGAGAATAAAAACAACAATGTGAAACTCTATCAGGAGCTGCACCTTGTCAAAATAAATCAAAACCTACATGACTGGACCATGTGGGAATTTAATTTGAAAGGACAGACACAGGAAGTGTCCACACTCAGCAGTCAGACAGGAGTCAGGTTAATTTCCAGGGCTGGTACCTGCGGTTATTCCACAGGCTAGTTAATAACATGTCGGGCAGGAAATCCAAAGTGTGGGATCATTTTGAGAAGGTGAAGGACGAACCCAAGGTGATATGTAAACTCATCTTCATTGGTCGACTACAAACATGACGTATCATCTGAAACATGGAAGTAGCTACATGCCCATTAGCCCACAGCGTCATTAACAGGCGGCTCGCTCAGTGTGTGACGTGCACTTGTAGATAAAATATAGGACTCAAACCATTGTGTTGCCCCGCCCAAAATATATGATTTAACAATTAAATTAATATTGTAAACATGCGGGCGACTAGTCGATAAATGGTTCTAAAAGATGACTATTGGTCAACTAGGAAAATTCTTAGTCGGGGGAAGCCCCAAAACCCAACTTCACCCACAAGCAGAGATGATTTAATGGACTGAGCTAATGAGTCATTTTCACTCATCAATGAGAAGATGTTCCAAACTGCAAATAAAAGAAACACATATGTGACCGGGCTGATATCAAACAAAGACAAGGGCAGATGTGGCTCGTGGGCTGCTCGCTGCCCACCTCAGGTTTAGTCTCTCCAAAATCTCTGTGTAAAGGTATTACATTAGAGCTTCTAGTCGGGCCTTTGTGCAACGGTACAATGCATTAGTGCGAGCCGCAGTACCTCGAGCACTAGCTGGGTACACAGGTCCCCAGAGGGTTACATAAACAACATACACAGAGCAAGTCTGACGCCGGCATCGCATTTTATCAGTTTGAGCAGAGAGAGGGTACACGTGTGTGTGTGTGGTGCATTTTTCATCTCTGTGGCGGGGAGGTTAACCTGATTCCCGAGGCTTTTTTCAACCACACATACAGTACAAGAATATACACACATGGACACACATACACTAGAGGAGGGGATGGAGGTAATAGCATTGAGGCAGGCAAAGACACGTTCCGATGAGTTCAGGAAGCAAACTTCCTTTTCGAGATGGATGACAAGGATGCTGAGACAGCTGCGCGGAGGCAAGACAAACAAACATCAGGAAGGGCCAGAAAACGGGCTTTAAAAGAAAATTTTAAACACACGAATTTCACCAGCTTGTTATTTTCCATGATGGAAAAAAATATCCCATGAAAGATGTTCTAACAGTCTTTCATGGAGTACATAAGGACAACATTTGGTCTAATTCAGCCAGCCACGAAAAACGACCGCTCTGAATCACGACAGCAGCACAAAGTGTCTCATCAAGGCACTCATAGCTCATCAGAGCAACTGTTATAGACCTGTACTTTCCACCCACGCCACAAAGCTTCTTCATCACACACACACACACACACACACAAATAGCCCTCGTCATCCAAAGAGCAGATGAAGAAGCGCAAACACACCAGACCCCCCTATGGGCACTGCCAGCCTCTCCATGGTGCCACAGGCTGAGTCCTCGTCTGTCGCATGACATAAACAAAAACTGGCCAAAAAGTTAGCCGTGTGTTTCACACAGTCACACACACACACACACACACACACACACACACCAGGTCTATTGCAGTTCAGGATTTTTATTACTTTTTCTACTTTAGTTTAAATTTTAGTTTTTTTTAGGTTTTTCTGATCTTTTCATCACTTATATTGTCATCAGAAATTAACTGAATATTAATTAATTAATAATATCTGAAGGCTGTCTGTTAGACAGTGTGTGGTGTGTGTTCATATTAGTTACCTATTGCCTAGTCTTTTCTTTGATCTCACGTCCATGACCTTGTCTAGCTGGTGGTTACCGCTTTGCATTGGCCATTGCATCAGTAGGTTATATTGCTATATGCCGTGGCAAAAGTTCACAGCAGCTAAGTGTCCGAAGTTGTCCCATGTTCAGCAAGGCGGCACAGTGGTCTAGTTTGGTTTGGTTTGAACCTTGGGGTGGGGGAGCCCTTCTGTGCGGCGTTTGCATGTTCTCCCCGTGTCAGCGTGGGTTTTCTCCAGGTACTCCAGCTTCCTCCCACAGTCCAAAGACATGCAGGTTAACTGGTGACTCTAAATTGTCCGTAGGTGTGAATGTGAGTGTGAATGGTTGTCTGTCTCTATGTGTCAGCCCTGTGATAGTCTGGTGACCTGTCCAGGGTGCACCCCACCTCTCGCCCAATGTCAGCTGGGATAGGCTCCAGCCCCCCCATGACCCCTAACAGGATAAGTGGAAAATAAATGAATGAATGTTCAGCAACACCTCCAAGACAGAAGTGCTGAACATTCGCCATTGATTATAAATGTTAGCGAAGCTCCAGAGCCCAAATAAAAGAAAAAGAGGGACTGATATGGTAGTGGATGAAGGACAAGCATTTTAGCAGTAGCTAAAATTAAAATGACAAATAATAGATTATGACGGAATTCGGAAGATCATGTACGTCAAAATGGCCGCTGTTGAGAACAGGCATGGTTCTGGTACACTTTATTACCTCTCTTACTAAGAGTTAGATGAGAGGATTGATACCACCCAGGTGTCTTTATGTTAAACGTAGACAATTAGCTTAGCTTAGCTTAGCTTACCATGAAGACAGGAAATGGGGAACAGCTAGGCTTGGTCTGTGCAAAGGTAACAAAATCTACCTCCCAGCACCTTTACTGCTCATTAATGGCCCCATTTAATCCATACAAAACACAAAATATTAAAATAACTCTGTTAGCAGGAGAAAAAGTTCACGAGTCAGTTTTTATGTTATGCTACGCTAAGGTATGCTAACCATTTCCTGGGCGTGGCTTCATATGTTATAGATGGATATGAGAGTGGTCTCAATCTTCTCGTCTAACTCTCGGCAAGAAAGCAAATTAGCGTAATTCAAGTGTTGAACTTTTCCTTTGAGTGCAAGTGGAAAAAACAGACAGTTTTTTGAACATTACAGTTTGTTTTAGTAAACAGACAGTTTTTTGAACATTACAGTTTGTTTTAGTCTTTCAGGTTTGATTTTGACCGCTTGTTAATGTCAGGCTGCTGTACAGCCGAACCGTTTCTTTGGAACTACTTTCTAGCAAAGAAATAGTCCCTATATAAACTTGACAAAAACAAACAAATTTCCATTTACCTCCATTGTATTAATACCTAAATTTGGAATATAATGAATGTTTTTTGTTATCTTGGTAGCCAAACCGTTTAAATCTCAGATATTGGACTTTCCTATAAGCACCTGAATGCACCACGTAGATTCATTTTCTTAGCTTAGTGAAATCAATGGAAACCAGTGGCTCACTGCAGTAAACAGACCCGGATGGTAAAGTAATCGTGACTTGTGCTTCTGTGTGTGAGGATCTGAGCAGATGTAGATGAGAAGACCATGTGAAATGCATCAGCTCGACAGCACCGACGGGGGACTCGAGGGGCCTTCACTGAGCAGCTGACTGCAGAACATTCAGTCTCGTGATGTTTGCCACTCGACTCGTGGAAGTGGTGGTCAGTTTGGTGTGATCGAACACACGTTTACAGTAATGTAACACTGGGCGAGGAAAGAGTCGGATGCAGGAACTTTTTCTTTCACGGTCAATTTGATGATTAAAACTGATGTGAGCACAAGAGACAGGCAGACAGAAACAGAGTCACCACTTTGAGGTGACCCTTGTCAGAATATCCTGTAACACCTGAAACACACACACACACACACACACACACACACTGCAAGACTGTACTCACCTCCCTCCCCTCCTGCTCCAATCGAATCAACTCTTATCAAATCCAATCAGACCCACTGAGGCGTTTCATTTTGAAGCGGCAGAGTAGATTATGCACACAGACGAAGGGGAATGGCCTGAATCAAAGTGTGTATATATATCTGCGTGCATATCCACATGTTTGTGCATGTGTGTGCTTCGGCCCATCTGCACTGTTGCCGCTTGTGTGTCTCCACCCGTCTGTGTGGGCTTAGGTGTACTGCATGTGTGCGTGGATCACTTCATCCATTATTCTGGCCACTGTGAAATGCTGCCAGTCACACAGATTGAGCTTATGAAACACTTCCACAGCTGTGTGTGTTAAAGCCGGCGACACCCCTCCGCTCCTCCCTCCACCCGTCCAGAAAATCAACAGAATCGCTCCAGTTGTGCGCAGAAACACGCTAACCTTTCCACATCCTCACCACCCTGTCGATGCGTCGCTGCTCCGGCCCAAAAGAGGAAATCTGAGACCTCTGCAGCGTGATATATTTGCATGAACACAAAGCAGATAAACAGCATCAAAAGTGGAAGCCAGCATTAAAAGAAGTAGCTTTGTGCTGGTGTAGGCGTCACTTGTAGCACAGCAACAGAGCGACCACGCAACCAAGCAGTTGCTGGAGGGATTAAATATGTGTTGGTTTTTTTTTATGTGTCCATGTGGCTGCAGCCTGAGTGAGAAAGGCTTAACCTCTGTGGCACTGGGGGATTTAAAATAAATCATTGCACATATTTCAGATATACAAAAACTGTATCAAGGTAAATCTCTCCTTCAGGTTAAAAGCCTAAAGAACTGCGACTAGCTTTTCATTTCCTCTTTCAAATAACATATGCATGTTTTTATGCTAATTTCCAAGTAAACACAAACATAATTATCTTGCCAAACACACTAACCTGCACATTAAATGGCACATATTCATATCCTGTAGGCTAGTGGGTGGATTTGGATAACAAAACCCACCTAATAAGACCATCTGTGATGTATCTGGAATGTAAGAAATCTGTGACAGAGAATTAAAACTGATTATAACCGGTGATGTAACTGGAAAGGCGGACTTCCTGTGTGTAGAGCATCCAGTGCTCTGGGTGAGCACAACACAATACCCAGTGTTTGTTATAGGCCGTTTTAAAATCAGTGGGGGTGGTAAGCTTAACACTGGGTGCTGGTTTCACTCTTGGCTCAGTCCGACTCCGTCGCTGTTCGCAGTATCACTTCCTGTGACCCCGATGACTGAGACAGAGAGATTAGGCTAAGGTTTCCTCTGCTGTTCACCTGATATACAGTTGTGAGTATTAGAGCTGAGCCTGAATTTGAATTTTCAAAGCCTTTTGTTGTGCTGCTGAATTGTAAAAGTTTTGACTGACAAATGAAGTTTGAACCCACAGCCGCTGTGGCAAGGACAACGTCTTTGTGCATGGGACACCCACCCTAACCACTGAGCCACTGAACGCCCCATTCCCAACTGACGATTTGTTACACTGAAGTTTAGGTTTGAGCCATAGCGGTAACTGCAATTCAGTCAGGAACACTTGAGTCAAAGAAACCTTTATTTTCATTTGCAGTATCATATTTGGCGGTATGTC
Source organism: Epinephelus moara (assembly GCF_006386435.1). Taxonomy (NCBI): domain Eukaryota; kingdom Metazoa; phylum Chordata; class Actinopteri; order Perciformes; family Serranidae; genus Epinephelus; species Epinephelus moara. Next base: position 19,775,244 of record NC_065522.1, read on the forward strand.
TCTGTTCTGGGGCCCCTCTGCCTTTCCTTGGGCCTACACAGAAAGCCTCTTCCACACACCTTTGTGGAAAGCCTTAAGCCAGGGAGAGCACACCTGTCCGCCCTTCCACGTGCGAACGAGGACAGCCTGAGGCAAAGAGAGCAAACCTCACTGCCCTTCCACACGCCTACATGGAAAGCCAAAGACCGAGAAAGCATACCTCTCTGCCCTTCCATGCGCAAATGAGGACCCCTGAGAGAGAGAGAGCAAACCTCTCTGCCCTTCCATGCGCCTACATGGAAAGCCTAAGGCAGGGAGAGCAGCAGCAAAGACCCCTTGGGAACAGAACAGAGCAGCATCAATGACAAACACAAATGACATTGATAAGTCAGACACAGCATGAAAAGGAGGAGCTGGGGTGGAGGCTGGTTGCAAAGCAGCTTGCAGAGGAAGCAGCAACAGTAGGCAGGCCAGAGCAGTTTAAATAGGGTGCCCTGAATGAGATTTGCCAATTGGCTGCATAGAAAGGAATCATGTGATCTATCAGCTGACTCCCTTCCATCAATCAGCTGCTCCATCAGCTGATTGGGCTGCTTGAGATCAGCTGATGTAGGTGGGATATGAGCTGAGCTTGACATTGTGTCCTGCCTGAACTAACGCGATGCACAATTAATGCAACATCATACTGTTGACATGCAAAGTGCAGAGGATGGCAAGCAACTGCCATATATTAATTTGGCATTTTTTTTCATTGGAGCAACACCATGCTACAAACACCAACAGCATGGCGATGTGCTGTGTGCTACATCATTTGCCTTTTTTTTTTTTTTTCTGGACGCTGAGAGTTGAAAAATATTAAACTTTGGGTAAGAAGCTGCAACCGGTTGTTACTATCCCTTTACACCCAGCTGTTCAATCACAGTGGAGGAGGGGCGGGACAAATAGCCCGCCACAAAGACCAACCGTCATATCACAACAACAACAATGGAGAAGACATTAATGCTAAGCACATGCAGACCGTTCCTACTGTCTTGTTGCCCTTCAAGCTTCAGCCTTGCCTTCATCCACAGCAGGTACTTTGCCTTGTGCCGACAATTTTACTTCGGCGGATATTCTGTATCATAGCAACTAGACGCAACCAAAGCATCTCAGCTGAAAAAACATTGTTCATTTTTCTTATTCAACAATTAAGAAGTAGGCCATTGAATTTGTTTTAAAACGGTGTCATTTTTGTAATTTAAAACAAAACAAGAATATACCTAAAAACAGCCTAAAGACAAAGCTAATTTACAGAGAAGAAAGATCAGAACAAATTAAGTTATTTGTAAAACCAACAAAAAAAATTAAGGTAATGCCACATATCATGCTGCTGAGCCACAGGGGAAATTCCATCACCACGACAGGCCTAGTTTAGATGGCAGCCAGTGAGGGTCAATGCGGACCAAAGCCTTAGACACGATTAGTCAACTACACATCAGGATTTATTTTAACCTTTATAAGTAGTTTGACCGTTTGTTCATTTACAATGTCCTGTCTCAGTAAACACAGGAACAGTCAGATATATTACTGGAGAAAAGAATTAGTGGTCAGGGGATTATTCCATAATGTTATTGCACCCTGCGTCAGTTTAGCTTTACATCTGTCCCGAGCTGCAGGACGACAGTGGAAACATGTACAACACGTGTAGCTGTTTACTTTCTGAAACACTGGGCTTCATGCAAGAAGCGATGTATGAAGAAATTTTCAAATTCTTGTTGGTAATTATGATTTGTTCTTATTTTGTGTGTACCCATTGATTTCTAGGATTCACCGATGTTATCTCATTTTACGAGTGACTGAGAACACCCTTACCAAGATAACAAAAACAACTTGTTTTAACAGTCCACAAGTTGTTTGTCCAACTCGAGAAACTGTAGGTAAATGGTCTGCACTAGTCTTCTGACCATTCAAAGTGCTTTAACACTACATATCACATTCACCCATTCACATAGACATTCACACATTGGTGGCCCGAGGCTGCCATACAAGGTGCCACCTGCTACTCTGTAACCATTCACTCGCACCCAGCAGCTATCGGGAGCATATTGGGGTTCAGTATCTTGCCCAAGGATACTTCAACATATGGGCTGAAGGAACTGGGGATCGAACTGCTAATCTTCGGAAGAAACCAAACCAATTCCCTCAGGTTTCAGAGGTTTAAATCAGTGGTTCCCAAGTGGTCCGCAAGTGACTCATGAAGGTGTCAAATTTGTAAAAAACAGACTTTATATTTCTAAGTACAGTGAATTTCCGGCACAGAGCTTTTATTTTGAAGTGCTGTTTCCTGTTGTAGAGTAAGTGACTTAAAGACAGCTATTCGACAGAGAGAGGAAACCAGCTCAGTGACATGGACAAACACAAATATCATGCTGAATATTAAACTATGTGGACCTTGAACTAATGACTAGGGAGAAATCTGGACCCTGTGGCTGGACCAGCTGGGAACCACTGGTTTAAATGCTTGTGAAGGGTGTCTGAATGCAAGCTAAGAAAGGGTAAGAGGGTGTTTCCTATGCTAGTAACAAACAATCAGCCATCCAATTTATGATCAAATGGGACTCCTCATTCACCTGGGGAAGAGGAGTTTGGATAGTTAAGGACGTTTGGTGCATCTGGAGTTTACTTCTCGTATTTTTTTCTCTTAAAATATAAGATAAGTTTAATTTTTCCTGTTGAGTTAGAAAGCTGCATCTGCTCCAACAGTTTAATCCATTAATGAAGACCTTGAACAGACCTGAGGAAAGTGGGCAGCAAGCGAGCCGTCGTACACAGATTACAGGCGGTGATGTAACACAGCGTAATGACACTGACCCTCTGTAACTCATAGCTTCCTGAGAACCCTGCACACACATGGTGAAAGTAAACAAACGTGCAGCAGGGGGTGGAGATGGGAAACAAAAGGCAGGGGTAGTCTGACAGTGACATATCTGTCCCCTCTGTGTACCAGGAGGCCTGTCAGAGGATCCACTGCCGCAGGAAGTGATCCTTTCAGAGTGACGGCGAGGCTGAAAAACACGGGTTGTTTTCATGATATCCGAGTCCCTGCTGTGACACCACACACGTTTGTGCTGGTTTTCAGCATGATGTGATCTTAATTATCCAGTGAGCTGTGTTGACGTGCATTGTTGTAAGATCCCGCTGATACTGGGCTTTATTAAATATCGAATGTCAGCCCGTCAGTGCGGATGCTGGGGAGGCTAGCCTGGGTGTCATGATGATATAAAGGCTTTTTCAGAGACTTACAACAATGCAGTCCTGTAGAGAATCCTCAATCCTAACAGTTACAAATAAAGATTAAAAAAAAACAAAAAAACAGAATAACTGGTTGTCCGCCTCCGCTCACCAGTCAAGTTTCTCTGACAATTTACATCCATGTCCGTGAAAACATGCATGCTTCACACACGTCCCCCTCCCCCAACAGCACAGAAAATCTATACAATCAGCACAGTGTCAAGGTGGTGTTTCCAAGATTAGTGTAACCAATTCAGTATCTGACCAAATGTCTCCCCTTCTGTGCTTGAGATACTGAGTAATTGCCAGAAAAATGTTTTATGCAGAACAATGTGACCTTGACCTTTGAACTTTTGGATAAAGAATGTCATCACTTCATTATTTTATCCTATTCAACATTTGTGTGAAGTTTGGTCATAATTAGCATATGAATTCTTGAGTTATGGCCAAAAACACATCTTGTGAGGTCACAGTGATCATGACCTTTGAAAACCAAAATCCAATCAGTTCATTGTTGAGTTGAAGTGGACATTTGTGCCAAATTTGAAGAAATTCCCTCATAGTGTTCTTGAGATATCACATTCACAAGAATGAGATGGATGCAAGATCACAGTGACCTTGACCCCTGCGCCTTGACTGCCAAATCTAATCAATTCATCCTCAAGTCTAAGTGAATGTTTGTGCAAAATTTGGAGTAATTCACTCAAGGCATTCTTGAGATATTATCTTCATGAAAATGAGACAGACGTGGTCACAGTGACCTTGACCTTTGACCTTCGGCCACAAAATTCTGATCAGTTTATTCTTCAGTCCAAGCAGATGTTTGTGCCAAATTCGAAGAAATTCTCTAAAGGTGTTGTTGAGACATCGTATTCACAAGAATGAGACAAATGCAAGGTCACAGTGACCTTGACCTTTGACCACCAAAATCCAATCAGTTCATTCTTGAGTCCAAGTGGACATTTCTGCCAAATTTGAAGAAATTCCCTCAAAGCGTTCTAAAGATTTCACGTTTACAAGAATGAGATGGATGGAAGGTCACAGTGACCTTGACCTGTGACTCTTGACCACCAAATTTAATCAGTTCATCCTCGAGTCCAAGTGAATGTTTGCACCAAATTTGGAGAAATTCACTCAAGGCATTCTTGAGATATCGTTTTCACGAGAATGAGACAGACAAGGTCACAGTCCGAGTGGACGTTTGCGCCAAATTCGAAGAAATTCTCTAAAGGTGTTATTGAGACATACTATTCATGAGAATGAAACATATGAAAGGTCACACTGACTTTGACCTTTGACCACCAAAATTAGATCATCGTTGAATCCAAGTGGACATTTGTGCCAAATTTGAGGAAATTACCCCAAGGCATTCTTTGGATATCGTATTCACAAGAATGGGACAGACGGACGGACAACCTGAAAACATAATGCTTCCGGCCACGGCTATAGTCAGCATGGAGGCATAAAAGCCTTTAGAGACATAAATAATTATATATAGAGCATGTGGGTGTTCAAATTAAACCTGTTTGGTTTCATGTGTAACTCTGGTGCAACACAAAACATACAAAAGCAAAATCCAAGACTCCCTTCACAGGTTTTAAAAGCCTCAAGTTCCCTCTGAGGAAGGCCACGGCCAAATGCATCAGGGTATTCAAAGTGTTTTTGACACATGCACTATTTTTTTAATAAGCTAAGTAACTATTATAAACCTGTTTCTATGCCTTAAATTTTGTGTATTTCTTTTCTCAGTGTTGGCACTTAACAACTTAAAAAGCTCATGATGTTTGAACCTGAATCATCATCCTTTCATTACAGTTTACGAATAAAACTCTCCACAGTATGAACAGTGGTTACATGAGCCTCAAAACCAGCCACAACGCAGCCCTGAGCAGAGTGACCGCCCTCTATTGACCAATCAACAGACTGCAGTGTTCACAGCTCCACCTTTTAGTACCAGATCTGTGTGCTAGGTACCCCAACAGAGGGGGGACCAAAAATGGGGACGGTACGGAACGGTTTCATTGGTACCATCCACAACTTTACACAGTGGAAACGAGGAAAAAAGAAGCGTACCGAACTGAACTGAACCATACAGCTCGGTGTATTTTCAAACCATACCTGGCCCTATCTGGCACAGTCATCCATGGTGCTGCAGACCTTGCAAGTAGTGCTGGTGTTTTAGTATTCTTGCTTAAGTGTTTTCACATGTAGGTCCTAAAAATGTTTTAGTCCTGCTTCATTCTGGGGAAAAAGTCCAGCCCTATTTTTTGCATGATGAAGTCAGTGAGCCACACACACTGCACGCTGGCGTTTCCCTTCCCTGACTAATCTGTGATGTTTCATACCGAATTAAACCAAAAAGGGAAGAGAGAGAAAACAGATCAGATGTTGGCCAGTCCAGTTTTGTCTCAAAGAAGTTTCCACTTCCTGCGGTTGCAGAAGTGACCATGCTCAACACTAAACTTTCACATTTTGGGTAAACTTGAGTTAATTTATGGGTGTCAGTTTGCAGTAAAGAAATGCTTTTCCTTGAATATTAAAAATAACATACAGGGTTAAAAGTGTGGCTACAATTAGATTCTCTTGCTAACAGGTCGAGAAAGTCCATGTAAAAAAAAGGATGTTTTTCTTCTGTTTTGATTGTTTCAAGTTGCACCAGTTTAACACTGTTCTTCCCGAAACTGTATTTGACTCAGCGCCTGTAAACAGTCAACCACAAACATTCCCCTGGCGGCGGCAGGGGGACAACCGACACCACCGACACACACGGAGAGGAAGTGAACCTGAGAGAGGAAGCACATTTCTGCTGCGCTGCCCAGTTTGTTCTATCTCTGTCCGAGAAGACAGATCGATATGCATCAGAGACGAGAGGAGACTGGCTCCCAAAAAGCTGAGTCAAGGCACACACACACACAGACTTGTGTACTTGTGAGGACCACAGCCCCCAACCACAAGACTCCGTGCTAAACCTACAACTACAACACATACTGTTCTTAAAACCCCCATACTCTTTTGAGGAAATCCCAAAAAATGTCCTCATAAACCTGCAAAACGACAACTTTAACTCCCAGGTTACAGGGACGTTTTACTGTTACTAACACTTAAAGGCACTAAACTTGACGAGACTTTACTGTGACGATAAATAAACTTGCCTCTATTGTGCTGAACTGGGATTGTTTAACAGCTTGTAAAAAACACACACTGAGGAGGGATGCTATGAATGGAATGCAGCCTCACAGGAAACGGACTGACAGCTGTCATGCTGCACAAGTGTCACGCACTATGAAGAATTTGTGTGCAGAATGTGGATGTGTGTACTGTATGTGTGTGTCACATGGGGTCAGGATGCAGGAGACGGACACTGAAACAATTAGCCTGGTCATTCAGAATATTAGATGACACAAACTTGGGCTTTGTGGTACTGTGATGGTCAGTTAACACGATTTTCTAACATCTTTAGAACCAAGTAAGTAATATCAGTAACAGTTAATTTTGCTTTCAATAGCCTGACAAACATTAGCTGGTAACTAAGCCGTTAATTTTTGGGAAAGAACACAAAATGACATGAAAAACAAGAGGCCTTTTTCTTTTAGTCCGGCACTCCATTGGCTCAGTGAGCTTTAGCTCCGCATTTCAAAGCGCCTTCCATTCAGAGGTGGTGAAATTTTAATGTCTGTGATGTAAGCTAACTGTCTTGTCTTTTATTTTCTGTTGGTTTTGCTAAAAGCCCCCTTAACATGGTACCCTAACATAGGGTTTCCACTGGTTAGCTAATGTTAGCCTTGGCCGCCCTGCACTGCACAGCATCCGAGTCAGGTAGAAGCTAGCTAGCGACACCGCTCATTCGCTGGTCACTGGGCGGTGTAAACATGGTGGCCACCCTCTGGTCTTGGCTTCATTTTGAGCTGCAAAACCCCTTTTAGCATTCATAACTATGTTAGCACCCATGCTAACACAGCTAACAGTGATAAATGCTAAAGGTGGTTTACAGCTCAAAACTGAGACAATTACACGCCAGGCTGACCCGAGGGTGGGTACGATGTTTCCACAGCAACGCCCTTGGGTACAGACAACATTACTAGCATTAACATTAACTGTTGAATGAGTGGCCCTGCTAGGTAGTGATGGCCAAATGAAGCCTCATGAACCACTTTATTTATTTTCTGACTCCACCAGATGGCGCTCTTGGTTTAAAGATAAAGGGTGAAGGACTGGAAATGAAGTGTGCTTTCAAACCTTTGTTGAACAGACAGTGCCATCTGGTGGCTTCAGAAAATAAAGACAGTGGTTCATGAGGCCTCATTTGGCCATCACTAGCAGTGCTAGGTAGCTTCCATGGGGCCTGGGTGATTTACATTGCAATAAACTGAAGAGTAGCAAAATTTACCTTAGGACCAATAGTGTGCTCAAAGGATGACATTTGTTTTGTAGGCTGACGTGAAGTTAGCGTCACCTTGGTTCCCTTTTCAAAAATCCTATCGAATTTTTCCATTGGATTGCGGATTATTGCAGAAAATAAGCTCCGCAAACAAACGTTTATGATACTTGTATGTTTTATTCAGCAAGATAGTCTCCACAAATGAACACCACTTTCATGATTTTGGAAGCCTAAATGCAATCGTCAGGAGTAAAAAGCTAACGCTAGGCTATAAACGAACTACACCACGGTCACATGACAACGTCGCCACCAAAGAGGGTTGTGAAGCCATGTTCAACATGATGACGTTGCCACCAAAGAGGGTTGTGAAGCCATGTTCAACATGATGACGTCTCGGGCTGGGCGATATAACGACTATAAAACGTGAAAGTCTAAGCTTGTGTTAACCATGGACCTTATTTCAGGCACCTAACCAAAACAACCCATTGACTTCAATACGAGGGAACCAGGGGTGAAGAATGCTAACTCATTTCCAGGTTTGAGGAAATGACTTAGCATTTCCCACATGAGAAAGTAAACATCGTGATAGGACAACACTACGGACAAGTTCCACGTAGCAAAAATACACTATAACATGTCAAAATGATCAAAATCCCAGTGGCTTTCACTGCTTTAAATTTAACGCTGCCATTCTATTTATTGCACAAATATGAGTTTCAAAGAACTGATGCAATTTTAAGCAAAACAAAAGCTATTTGGTCTTGTTTTACCTTTAACAGCATGCCTGAAATTCACACAACACGCCTCTTTTGCCCCTCGTGTTCCTTTTACCCATTATATCAATGCCTTTAAAACTGTAGGCCACTATCAGGAGATCAAAAAATACACAGTACAGTTAAGTATAAACCAGCTACTGGTGAGGGAGAGGAGTACTAGTCACTCTCACCCCTCCCAGCACACACACACAACACACACACACACACACACACACACACACACACACACACACTTACAGCCTAGTGCTGGCAGGCCAGACACATCCATTCATAAAAGACCCACCCCTTCCCCATCCGCTCACACACACACACACACACTCATAAACACACACTCATAGCCATCCGGGACGGTCACAGGTGGTCGCCTCTTTCCTCTGGCTGAATATTGTGTGGGTTTAGAGGCAGTACGTTCCTGATAATGTGGCTGCGGTGACCTTTACAAATACAGATAAACATCCCAGACCACTCAGGGAACAGGCTCCTGATACGCTCATAATATATAAATAAATCAGCTAACCATAAATCAATAGGAGGACACATGATAATCAAATCCAAATCAAGCTTCAATGGGAGTATTATGGGAATATTTGGCTGCGAGGTAATGAAAAGGACAGTGGATACGTGAACGCCTCCAGCGACACTAAACCCAATCCAATTAGTTTAATCAATGGTGTGTTAAATGCCCTCTTGAGGATGGGAAATTCACCAATGTGCCACTTAACAGTCAAGTTCATGACTGAGTCGTGTCAACAGGGTGCATTTCACATGGCTTGTTAATTCACAGCATTTTTTTTACAGATAGAAAGAAAGCGGATTTTTTTTAATTTAATTTTTAAGCCATTTTTTCCCCTTTTTTTAAAAAAAAAATATCAGGAGTGTTCTTCGAGTGCCAGGATGTCTATTAGAGTTTATCACACTCAAAAAAAAAAAAAAAATGCATATTTTTATATGTCTATGAGGCCCATGAACGCCCCATCTCTCCAACTTTTCCCTCTCCTAGTTGATGCCAAAACTAGTTTTTACATGCCGGCTGTGAAGTAGGCGAGTCTCCCTCTCACACAGCCATCATGTAACGGTATGCGAGGACAGACATGATCCATATCCATGAATGGAGGAGGCTGACTGAGTCCCAGCACATTAATGAGCTACACCCGGGAGGATTTGGTCTTAAAGAAACATCTGAGCCATGAAGACAGAGAGCTGTGTGCAGAAAAAGAGACGTACTCACCCCGAGCGCAGCAGATATGAGTCAGCTACAGATACAGGGAGAGAGATGCGGGAGTCTGCGGGAAGGTAATCTCCTCTGGCTCTCACAGAAAGCAGCTCTGTGGGGTTTTAATTTCGGCCCGGGAGAGGACAGACGTGCTGCAGGAAAGGTAGAAGAAAAAAGTCCACTCCGTCAGTGTCGGTTCACTTTTGCGGTGTGAAGTGGGTCAGTGATGGATTTCAGTGTGTTTCATGAGCGTGGGGAAACGCGGCCGTGAAGGGGACACCGGTGAGATGAGCTGTCAGTCGGTGTTTGGAGAGATTAAAAGAGAAATGTCTTTTAGGATGGTCGTGATTCCGCTTTCGGTCCGTCTGCTCCACTGTCCGCTGCTCAGTCACCGGCTGCTGTACCGTGGAAACGCCTTTTCCTCTCTCTCTCTCTCTCCCGGTCACGGTTAAGCACGCTGTCTGATTCGTTCACAGATCGTCTATTGCACACAACCGCTCACTCTGTCAATAAACCACCCAATGACTGGATGAATGAAGAGGGGGATAAAAATGTGGGGGCAAAAATCAGACTCAAATTCAAATAACTTTATGAGGATGGCAGCAGTCACACGAGAGGTCCGCGTGCATGAATAATTTTCAAATTGAGTTGAAAGGAACCTGAGGAAGGTCAGACACTGTGGAAACACCGACAGCGGCTCCGAGGCCCCATGGGGCTCTTTATCCCCTCTAAAGTGGATCCCTATCTTTTTGTCAAAAAATGAATAAAATTCAAAATTCAAAAAGGAAATCAATAACTATTTTGTTTTATTTTTCATTCACCGTTGTTCTCGGCCAAGGGTCAGCGACTTTTACTTTTGAAAGAGCCATTTTAAAAATCTGTTGATGCTGCAAAACATATCTGAGCAGATTTGTCAAAGAAAAAATAAATAATTAACTTCCTTTTTGACATTTTTCATACATCTTTGTTCTTGGCCTAAAGGAATTTTACATTCTTGAATTGTATAAATATGTTGCCTGCACACCAATTTTTTTTTTATAACACAGAAGTAGGCAACTTGTGGCTCCAGAGCCACATTTGGCTCATTATTCCCTCTACAGTGGCTCCCTACAGGTTGTAAAAAAAAAAAAAAAAAAAATAATAATAATAATAACTGTTACTTTTACCATTTTTATTTTTCATACATCATTGTTCTTGGCCTAAAGTGATTTCACATTCTCCAGTTGTAAAAATATGCAGCCTTTACACCAATATAAAACACAGGGGTTTTTACCGCAGGGGCAAGCAACCTGTGGCTCCCTAAGGGTTTGTCAAACAAAATAGAAATGACTTCTTTAAATCTTTTATTTTTCATACATAATTGTTCTAGGACAGGAGTCAGCAACCCTTACTATTAAAAAAGCCATAATTAATTAAATAATAAATAAATAAATAATGAACTTCTTACCACTTCTTACTTAATAAATAACTGTTATTTTCACCATTTTTATTTTTCATACATCATTGTTCTAGGCTAGGGGAAGGCAACCTGCAGCTGCGGGGCCACATGTGGCTCACCATGGGTTTGTCCAAAAAACGGAAATTACTAATTTTTACCATTTTACCATACTATTTTCATACATAGTTTTAACACAGGGGTCCACATGCATAAGGACATAAATAACTTATTTTAAATCGCTGTTCTAGGCCAGGGGTCAACAACCTTTACTATTAAAAAAGACATTTTTGGCTTAAAAAAAAAGGTTTAAAATCTGTATAAAGCTGCAAAGCATATTTGATATACTGTAATTCTTTAAATTTTTCTTTTTTCATTTTTCATACATCACTGTTCTAGGCCAGGGGTCGTCAACCTTTACTATTAAAAGAGACATTTTTGTTAAAAAATGTATACACCGATTAAAAAAAAGGTTTTAACATAGGGTTAGGCAACCTGTGGCTCCGGGGCCACATGTTGCTCTTTATCCCCTCTACAATGGCTCCTTATGTCTTTGTCAAAAAACAAAAAAATGAAAAGGAAAAAGAACATCTGAGCAGTGGCTCCCTGTGAGTTTGTCAAAAAAATAAATAAATCATGGTATATTACAGAATTTATATTATTGTCAGTCACAATGACCCTTTAAGGAATGCAGACGGAATTCTTATTTTTAATTGAACAAATGTTTTATTACTATTAATTGAAACTAGAAACCATTTTGTTAATGGAAATATGTGTTAAAAGTCTCCCCTTATAAAATAACTAAAACAAAGGGGTGATTCCAGTTAAAAAAATTTTGTTCAATACCGTAGATAAGCAAATGTAAATGGACGCTGGTTGTCAAACATATTGATGGTCAGCAAATGTGACAACAATTGCTGGTAATTTTGCCACATGCAGAGATGGCACAAGTCTTCCTGCCGACACGGTGGAAACATTAGTGTTTACACTTTATTTGGGGTTGAGGATGTTGGAGCTTATCCCAGCATGCATTGGGAGGGCAGTAGGAAAGGGTTAAACTATCAAAAACACCTTTGAAAGAGAGTTCTTTTCTTTCCTCCTGTCATTTGGTCCTCAGAAAAAAGAACAGAGTGAGCGCTCTTCCTGTCCTGCTCCCTCCTGATTCCGCTTTTTTCTCAGACACAGGCACACACTCAGACACACTCACTTGCACACACACATTTTTCAAAGCTGATGTCACCGCGCTATCCGGTCCGCAAATCCCTCCTCCTGTTTCTTTCTCCCCATCACAACACGATCCAAAACACCACCACCACCCCCACCCCGGTCCCCACCCTCCAACCCCAAACTCCATTCTTTTAAAAAGTGACAGTGAGCCAACAGGAGCTGTGCTGCTGGGTGTTGATCCCTCAAATGAAGTGAAATCATGCATCACTTTCTCTTGTCTGTCCTCATTAAAGAAAAGTTGACCTCCAGTACAATTAAAACTGATACAAGTAGGAAAACAGGACTGGGACTTGGTTGGAGAAATGGAGTCTAAAATCCTGCATGACTGCTGCAGATTTCTAAGTAGAAACAAGTGGCGACGTCTGGTGCTGGAAAATGAAGCCATCGCTATAGTGCCAAAAACCGCAGCTCCTCTAATGGCCACTGGAGGCTGGCTCCAGATCTGCATAGACCTCCATGTTAAAATGCCCAACATAACAGCAGACATAAACATGTTTACAGCCTGGTACAAAAACTGTTTTGGTCTCTATTGCTAATTGTAACCTTCGTGACAATTGTGCGGGATGTGAACTTTTAAATAACTCATCCATTTAAATGTTATCAAGGCTGAAACTTATGCACAATTAAGGGCGTGGCCACTTTTAATGACAGGTGGGTGCCATCGGTGGTGATGGCTAAATGAGGCCTCATGAACCACTGTCTTTATTTTCTGAAGCCACCAGATGGCACAGTCTGGTCAACAACAGTTTGAAAGCACACTTCATTGCAAGTCCTTCAGCCTTTATCTTTAAACCAAGAGCGCCATCTGGTGCGGTCATAAAATAAAGAAAGTGGTTCATGAGGCTTCATTTGGCCATTGCTTGTCATCGGTTGACAAGTCCTCAGCGACAATGTTGGTTAGGTACCATAAATATGGTGTAACCCCATATTCGCAGAGTATAGGAATAGCTGTTGCTATTTTTGTGTATTTTCAGTATATTATGATAAAAAAATATACAATGAGAATGACTTCATTAAGAACACAGAAAAAGGTCTATAGCATCCTAATTAAAAACAAAAAGGTAATTATAACTTTTTCAGTCACCAAAAAAGTCTGGTTCAGCATTTGTTTGTACTATAAGACCATCTGAGGAGTCGGATGTACAGTTTTTTCTGGTAAGTGCCTGCTGTTTCAATGGAAGCCTGTTTCTCACTAGCGAAAACTAGCATTAGCAGAATTATTGTGTGCAGGATTTAGTGGCATCGAGCCATGAGGACTGCAGATTGGAACCAGCCGAAACGTCTCTCAAGTGCCAAGCACGAACTCATGGTTAAGATTCCTTCAGTGTTTGTTGTTCAGAAGCTTTTTACAAGGAAACAAATTATCCAGAGAGGCCTCTCTCAAAAACATTCAGACCAAGTGATTTAAACTGGACAAAACACTAAATAAAGCAGTTTCACGTTACAAATCAGTTGCAGACAGGCCGCTAGCAGTATAGCTAGCAGTTAGTATGTGCTCAGCTTTTTTCTCTGAGCACTTTCCAGATGTTCAGGAGGTTTTTACAGTTTTACACCAACACATTTTCACTCTGACCTCGTCACATACTGTATTGACGTTTTGGTCATAGACTTTCCACGTCCAGATACAACGTGAAAGGTACCTTGGTTGTGTTGGTTGCTGACGTTCTGGGACACCATGTCAAGGTCTGCCTGTTACATGCATTGTCTTCTTGCAAGATACACTTCTGTTTTCACAGGAGATTTATAGTTTACATACAGTCTCTTTCAAAATAATATACGTCGGTACAACACCACGAATTGACGTTGTTTTACTTCAACAATGAACACACGTGGTTATGTTTTGCCAACACATGCCCAAGGTTAGATATAGGCAATGAAAGCACATGGTTGGGTTTCGTAAAAAAGAACAGGGTTGGGCTTTACAATCACATGGGACACGAACACTGGTGGGTGAAAGCCAGTGCTTATTGGACGAATCAACCACTCCTCCCACCTACCCAACTTGGACTTTCGCTGCCTTAACTTTCGTTGTTGTCCAGTTGCGTTTCCCCCTGAAGCCTCCAGGCGGCGTTAAACAATAATGCCAATCGGCCGCGTATCAAGATGCGTAAAAAGACAGCTTCTTTCTTCAGTGTCTGACACTGGGAGTCACTGACCAAGCGCCGGTTTACGACGACTTCAGAGTCAGTCCGGGTTCGCTGACATGAAAACACAAATGGCCCCATGGCGGTCTCTGTGGACAAGGACCTGCTCGTTATGTAGATATAAACGGCTCATTCTTAGGTAAAGAGAACGCGATGGCTCTTATTTGCAGGTGATTGTACACTAAAGAAAACATATATTATCTTCCATTTCTGCCAATATATTCCACTTAATCCTTCACATTAGGCCTTAACCATAGCTGTAAATGCACTGAGCTAACTAAGCTAACAGCTATCGTTCGGGTTATCACCACTGTCTTGTCCAAATATGGTCACTTCCGGCTTTGTAAAAGCAAGATGGCGACGGTGAAAATGCCAAACCTGATGCTTCAAAACAGGAGTCTACAAACACCACGGTGGCTACGTCCATTATTTTACACAGGCTGTTTTCTACAGTAGCCCAGAATGGACAAACCAAACACTGGCTCTAGATAGAGCCATTTTCATTTTTGCATTATTGCGTCAGCCACTGTAGAAAAAATACCCTACAACAGTAGTCGATACCCCATTACAAGCTGCACCAATGGTACGAAATGGTATACACTTCCGATTTTCCAAGTGGGAATGGTCGTCTCTCCGTTGTATGCCTACCCTCGTTTGGAAGTGTAGTAAATATGGTGTGGATGGATGAAATGAGATTCAAAACAATACAACACTGATCTGGCTCTATAAAAGCAAGATGGTGACGGTCAAAATGCCAAACTTAAGGCTTCAAAACAGGAGTCCACAAACCAATGGGTGACGTCACGGTGGCTCCGTCCATTATTTTACACAGCGTATTAATAGAAAACATGCAGCCTGAAGTCAAATAATGTTTTAGGGATGACCAAAATGTATTTGCTTTTCTTCATAGAGCAATAAGAGCAGTACTTTCTATACCCTTAATGTCTTAACTTGTGTGTGCAGCACTAGTTACTGTACTAATATGAAGCAAGACTTTCGAGGCTCTTTTCAAGGTAAACCAGTCAAAAAGTCAGTGGTCAACAACCACACAGCTGAGAACTGTCATGTTCTTTTCTTTGCTGGCAATGTCTCCAACTTTCTGGAGATTTGCTTCCTTGAAAAGGCCTCTTGCGTCTACCATCTTATCTACAAAGGTCTTCAAAAATGCTCATATGTGGGTGTGAAGTGAACAGCTGTTTTGGCTTTTGTTAACAGTCTTTAAAGTGTAACTTAAACCTTGAACATTCACAGGTGTTGGAGACCAAAGTGGCCACAACCGCACAGGAAGCCACTGAAAGAAATGTTCCTGCTTGCAGCCACACAGGGCTAATGACTTCTAATGGTTTCACATACCTCAGGTGTGTGTGTGTGTGTGTGTGTGTGTGTGTGTGTGTGTTCTCCCTCCATAACAGGTCAGGTGATCCAAACAGTGGGAATATACTTTTAAAAAAGGTACATTTTAAAGTACATAAGTACTGAGTTTAAGTCTTTTCGATCTCTTGTAATATTTTTCCCTTTCATTTTTTGATCTGTGCATGCTTTGGAAATGAGTCACTCTGAGCACTACATTGTGGTGTGGAAATTTCCTAAAATTTGCGGTGCATCTCATGACCTTCAGTCTTTCAAACTGTGCTTCATTCCTCGTCAGAAAAAAAGAGCTGTGACTCTGTAGTTGGTCAATAACTCATGACGAGGCCGATCTTCAAACCTCAGAGCATGAATTAGACTTTTGTTGTGAGGTCTTTGACCCTGAGGCAAGGAAAAAGTCGCCTTTTAAGCACAAACACAACCACACATGCATGCACACACACACACACACATCCTCTGGCATATACACACTGCCAAACCCATCTGGCTGGTTGGCTGATTATTTGAAATTGCAGATGAACTTCACAACCCTTACCCACATGATACTACAAGAGAGATGGGGTTGGTGTATCTTGAGGGGTGGGAGAAAACTATATGTTATACTTTACACAACTACTACAGTCAGTCCAGTAACCCAGCCAACCTCAAGTAAGATTATATAATGTTGCTTGATGCTTAGAGGTCATGTTCTATTTTGCTTATGGTGCTCTGTTGTGTGCTGGTGTTATGTGCAATACTGTCGTGTGTAGTATGTGTTTTTCTTTATGGTGTATGCTTCATTTCATTTATACTATTATTGTAAGGCAGCAATACTAGTGTAGCTAGTTGTTGCTATATTGTATCGTATTGTATTGTATCGTATCATATCGTCTCATATCGTATCGTATTGTAGCGTATCATATTGTATCATATCGTATTGTATCATATTGTAGCGTATCATATTGTATCATATTGTATCATATCGTATTGTATCGCATCGTATCGTATCATATTGTAGCGTATCATATTGTATCATATCGTATTGTATCATATTGTAACGTATCATATTGTATAATATCGTATTGTATCGCATCATATCGTATTGTAGTGTATCATATTGTATCATATCGTATTGTATCGAATCGCATCGTATTGTATCATATTGTAGCGTATCATATTGTATCATATCGTATTGTATTTCATCGTATCGTATCATATTGTATCATATCATATTGTATCGCATCGTATTGTATCGTATTGTATTGTATTGTAGCATATCATATTGTATCATATCGTATTGTATCGTATCGTATTGTATCGTATTGTAGCGTATCATATTCTATCATATCGTATTGTAACGCATCGTATCGTATTGTAGTGTATCATATTGTATCATATCGTATTGTATTGTATCATATTGTATCATATCGTATTGTATCGCATCGTATCGTATTGTAGTGTATCATATTGTATCATATCGTATTGTATCGTATCGCATCGTATTGAATCGTATCATATCGTATCTTATTGTAGCGTATCATATTGTATCATATCGTATTGTATCGGATCATATCGTATTGTAGCGTATCATATCGGATCGTATCGTATTCCAGCGTATCATATTGTATCATATCGTATTGTATCGTATCGCATCGCATCGCATCGCATCGTATTTTATCATATCGTATCTTATTGTAGCGTATCATATTGTATCATATCGTATTGTATCGTATCGTATTGTAGCGTATCATATTGTATCATACCGTATTGTATCGTATCGACATTTTTTTCCCTAGGAAGGCAAAGACATGACTCTTTCTACTCTCCTTATGATTGGCTAGTAGCCGCACACTCATACCATCATATACCGTATACTAGGGCTCTGGGCGATATGGACTAAAAATTCATATCTGTATTTTCAGGCTGAATGGCGATACACAATATATTACTCGTAATTTCTACTAATTGGGTTACATGTTCAGTTGCAGGCTGATCCACGGCTAAAGTCCCCTGTTATTTTTGCTGCATGTGTTTTTCCACAGCAGGACAGGTGAAAGAAGTTTACCTGTTGGAGGTGAGCTGTTTGCAGAGGTGCAGTAAGAGCCTGTTGTCTGCAGCTCTTCATCAACATCTCACTGTGGCTGTTTCTGCTTTCACTCTTCCTCCCTGCCGTATTATTAAACTTGTCTTAATTGAAGAAAAGCCGCTCACAAAGTAATAACACATTTAATTTCCTTTAGACGCTTCACAATAAAAGTCCCTGGCTATTTTGTTATGTAAAAACTTTTATTGTGAAGCAGCAAAATAAGGAAATGTTGAGAATTCGAGCAGCAACTTCACACAACTTCTAATACGGCTGATAGCGATCGTCTAAAGTAAAAACAGGACGCAGGAGAGAAACTAAACTCCAAACCACAGCAATTCAGTTAGAAGCTACAAAAGTACTGAGAGCTGAACACACAGAGACTTTTTAAAATGCCTTTCTCTCTGGTCTCCTGCAGACAGAGGTGAGTAGAGTCTCAAACGTGGGTCGTCGGGGTTTGGCTGCGGTTGGCAAGACATCACCGCTACCTGCTTTAGGGCGGATGGCCCGGCTTTTGGACCTACTCTGGAGAAGGTCCATCTCCGGCGTGGTTTGGCTTCACTTGGCGCGGCCAAGAGTGACAATGGAAAAAGGGTATTTGTGTCTCCTCTGTCAAAGTAAAAGTCTACAGTTTCTTAGAAAAATAACTTAACCAGAACTTTCCACATTTAAATTCCATCAGAAACTTCTAAGTTTCTAGACGCAGCACTGCCTTTTGTTCCTGATCAGGCTTAAGTTAAATAAACAGTCTTTTTTTTTTTTTTGCATTTACTGTACCTGCAATTTAATGGTGCTTCACGTCTTGGTAATAGGCAATCTGTGAGTGCATTTTCATCCACTTGTTTTTATGCACATTTTTAATTTGTGCATGAAAAAAAGCCAAGTATAAAAACAAAAGTTGAAATATTGCAAAAAAGTTTATAACTGGTGTATCAATCGACACAGAGTTAGCAAATAAACATCAAGAAGTCGAATTCAAGGGCACTCCAACTTCCGCTCAACCAGAGAGATGAAATATGGCAGCAGACAAAAACTGCACATCTGTGTGGCATTTAAAAAAAAAGAAATTTAGCAAAGGCACGTAATTAAATATGGGGAGTGTTGCTGAACACAATGATCACTGCAGCTACTGTAACGAGCTCTTCACACAGTCTAAATTTCCTCCACCTGTGACCAGCTGAATCAAATGGAGCCCTCTCACCGGCTGGTTTCACTGAAACAATGGGCACGCTGTCGTTAATGTATGCAAATAAGCACACAGTCATTTGCATTGCAGCAACAGAAAATGCTCTTTGGACTCACAGTGACACGGACACACAAGCAGCCACACGTACTTTTATAACTAATAAACAGAAATGTGTTCATGCCAACATTTAGCAAAACCGAATACATCACCGAAAAGAAAATGAAGAAAAACAACCAGTCTTTTTTTTTTTTTTAACTTCACATGGCAGACATTCAAACAGCTCTCAGTGGGTGATGTATGAGTCAGTCGATGATCTTCTGCTGCCTGGGAGGCCATATGTTGATTAGCATGCTGGGATTTATGGAAATTCTCTGAACATTGCAGACAGTCAGATCGACACCTTTGTCTCTTCACTGATAAAAATGAATGAAGCTGGCGTCCATATCATTTCAGTGTCTCTGAAAGGTATGAAATATTATCACTGCTAACATGGGTACATTTGTGCAGGCTTGCTTAGTAACAAAAAGCTTTCACATGGAGTTTGAACTATGGAAAGTGAAGTGGGAAAAGGGCACCTCACAGTGCCACTGCGGTGAAGGAAACACTGCCACAGTATGAAGCTTTAATCCATTAGCTGGTCTGTGAGAATCTCACAACATGCACAAAATGCTAAAAAAAAAAAAAATCTCTTACTGGCCATGTGTGTATTTTTTTTAACCCTTTAAACCTCAGTGATGGTGTACTGGTCAGTACAAACCTGTCTTTGTAGGATTTGCAGGAAAGCCTAATCAGTCTTCTTTCAGCATTGGCAGTATAAAAACAAAATCGGGGAGTGCAGCAAAATGCCACCTACCTACTTTTGTTTATACAGAATGTGCCTTTATCGGGGCAATGGGGGACGTGAGCAAGTAACAAAACGTGTAGCTCAGTGTGTGACGTAATCAGTGACGTGGGAGGGAAGCCGCGGCTAGTCAGTCCTTTGACAACTCTCTCGTAAGTTGGGCCGTCCTTCACTGTCCCCGTCATCTGACAGTTAATGGCCTCTTCGTTTGCGAGGACAAGGAGGGCGCGCAATTCTTTGTCTCCCCAGTTGCTCATCTTTACAGTGTCTGTCAGGTTTGTGTTTCCCTCTTGCTACTAGCTGCTCACTAATTCCTGCTATCAGCTGTTTCCTGTTTATCCAAGTCATCAACAGCACGAGGCTGTTGCAGAAAGCCTCAGTCTTTTTGAACTAAAAGGGTTCCGCTGATATGTCTACCCTATGAGGCGGAAAACTGGGCACCTCGGATTAACTCGCCAATCCGGCTCTGTGTGTCTAAACCAGAGGTGGGTAGTAACTAGTTACATTTACTCAGTTACATTTACTTGAGTAACTTTTTGGATAAATTGTACTTTTCAGAGTAGCTTTAATGCAAAATACTTTTTACTTTTACTTGAGTTATATTGTTTTAAAGCAACAATACTCTTACTTGAGTACAATATTTGGCTACTCTACCCACCTCTGAATACATAATTATATATACACATATATACATACATATATATATATATATATATATGTGTGTGTGTCCAGTATATTTAAGAATATATTTGTGTTTCTTTTGCCTTGATTTGTTATGTTTGTAAAGATTTCATTTATTTTTGTTTTAGTTAAAGGGGTATCGTTTAAAATACATGAATTTGCAGATTATTATTTTTGATTGATTGATTACGTTCATGTTCGTATTTTACAAATAAATCAGACGTCACTCAACAGTTACTCAGTACTTGAGTAGTTTTTTCACCAAATACTCTTTTACTTTTACTCAAGTAATTATTTGGATGACTACTTTTTACTTTTACTTGAGTAACATTGTTCTAAAGTATCAGTACTCTTACTTGAGTACAATATTTGGCTACTCTACCCACCTCTGGTCTAAACGCTCGCAGCTTGCTGGCAACACGGCCCAACATTCGCGGAAAATTTGGCCATGTAAAAGGGGCTATAGATTCAAATGTGAATAAAATGGTGGACAATCAGTGGTTCCCTACTGGTGGATTGGCTCCAAAAGTGGGTCTTGGGTCCATTCTGAAAGGACCGCAACTGACTCAGTTTGTAAATATACACTTTATTTTTTAAGTATGGTGAATTTCTGGCACAGAGCTTTTATTTAGAAGTACCGTTTCCTGCTGTAGAGTGAGTGACTAACGGACAGCTACTTAACAGAGACAGCGAACTTGCTTGACGACATGGACAAACGAAAGTATGACGCTGAATTTATCAAACTGTGGACCTCGAATGAATGACTAAGGATAAATCTGCACCCCGTGGCTGGACCAGTTGGAAACCACTGATCTAGAACACTTTAATTCGATGGTGTGATGCAGCCATAAACTCATGGACTTCCAGATTTGAATGTTCACTCAGTAAACATTATGTAGTTTAAACAAAGGGTTGAAACAAACAGATATAATATCTATATAGCAGCCTAAATGCTGTCATTAGACAACTTAGAGCAGTGGTTCCCAACCACTTGCGGTCCATTCAGAATGGACTAGTGACCCACTTTTGGACCACTATACAATCTATGAAGATAAACTGTTTTTGTGCGTAAACTCCTTTGGATTTTGTTGCTACCTCACTTCTAGACTCCGTTGATTAGCTGTGCTATCTAAGTGGAAGGAGACTGTTAATAAAGATTTCTTACTAAGCCTAGAGTCCCCTCCATGTTTGGTGCTGGACAGAGCACAGCTATAAGTTGTTGACAATGTTCACGTCCTTGAACTTCAGTATTTGCATGAGCCCAAACTGAAAACGTATGATAATATTAAACATGTTGATTATGGTGGAGTGTCAAGACTCTAAGAAGACTGACTGAAGACAGCTCGGACTGAATTTAATGACCACCCAACACCAAAGGATCGAGATGGAGAGCATAGAAATTGCTTGAAGTCATTTGGTGTAAGGCCGGCTTTAAATGTACAGAGAAAGAGTGTGTGTGTGTGAGAGAGTGTGGGGAATGTGGGGAATGTGGAAGTGTTTTTTCTAACTGACAAACAGGATCCAGATCGAATAAAAAGCCAAGCTCTCACTCTCTAACACACTTATACGAGTTTGGGTTAAACCACATTTTAATAGAAAAGCACATGTACTGTGTGAATCTGTGAGTGTGTGTGTGTTTTCCCCAGAGCAGACTAAAATAGGGAAGTTCTTGTTTCCCATCACAAGACCAGCACTTTATTGGACGGGAGAAGAAAGACCCACAGAGAGGAAGTTGTCCCAAACAAAACAACTCTGAGGATTCTGCTGAACAGAAGAGAAGGAAGGAGGGAAGAGAGGAAGAGTTAAAAAAGAAGAAACAACGAGAAAGGGATGGAGAAAGAGAAGACTGTAAGGATGGAGGAACGACAGAGAAGAGACGAACAGAGAGAGACTGTTGTGTCAGTGTGTGTGAATGTGCTTATTGAAAGGGATGAGTCAGTGGAAAGACAAAGAGAAAATGCAGAGTCACTGCGCTTTCATTAGAATCTCTTATTCTGCAGCTCTTACTTTCTCGACCTCTGTTTTTGTTCCTTTCTGTTAATTAAAGGATTCATTCACATTTCAGCCGGATGCTTCCTAATTTGGATTTTTATTATCACATTTGACCAGGGTTTCATGTTTGTTAATCAGTGTGAAAAGTTGCAAAGAGTCATATGTTATATTTTTGTTTAATGTATGTGATATCCATCCCTTTTCATCGACTTATCCAGGGCTGGGTCGCCATGACAGCAGGCCCAGCAAAGCACCCCAGACATCCCTCTCCCCAGCAACGCTTTCCAGCTCCTCCTGGGGGACCCCAAGGCGATCCCAGGCTGGATGAGATATGTAATCCCTCCAGCATGTTCTGGGTCTGCCTCGAGGCCTCCTACCAGTGGGACGTGTCTGCAACACCTCTATTGGGAGGTGCCCAGGAGGCATCCTGATCAGGTGCCCGAACCACCTCAACTGATCCCTTTCGACGCAAAGGAGCAGCAGCTCTACTCCGAGCTCCCTCCAGATGTCAGACCTCCTTACCCTGTCTCTAAGGCTGAGCCCAGCCACCCCACGGAGGAAACTCATTTTGGTTGCTTGTATCTGCGATCTCATTCTTTTGGTCACTACCCAGAGCTCATGACCATAGGTAAGAGTTGGGATGTAGATGGACCAGTAAATCGGAAGGTTCACCTTCAGGCTCAGCTCCCTCTTCACCAGGATGATCCGGCGCAGCACCCGCATCACTGCAGATGCCGCCCCCAACCAGCGATCCATCTCATACTCCATTCTACAACCACTCGTGGACAACACCCCAAGATACTTGAACATCCTCGCTTGAGACAGTAACTCTCTCCCAACCTGGAGGGGGCAATCCACTGGTTTCCAGCAAACAACCATGGCCTCAGATTTGGAGGTGCTGACTCCCAGCGGTCGTATGTGATATGTTAAACTAAAATTAGCCTTGAAGGTATATAACCTATACTCGTCCTGTATTGACTTGTAGTTTGTCTGTGTTTCACTGAGCTCCTTAATTCACTTGACACAGTCATGATGATGAAAACTGGGAATGTACCATTTAGGACACTGACGATTTGGAAAGAACGCCCGAGACCACCTCTTCAAGAAGGTCTCGGTCTGGTTGTCTTAGAGCGCACCCGAGTGCAATTGCTGTGTTCACATCTGCCCAAATGAACTGCACTTAGGTGGCAAACGAACTTGAGTTCAACTGAACCGAACCAAACAGGGCAGGTGTACAAACATCCTTAAACTACCTGCAGGGAGTTTTTATGGAGAAACAGGTCTTTGAAACAATGGCCTTTTGATGGGCTGTTGGAGAAATGGGCTTTCAGTACAATGGGGCATTTTTCAGACTAATGGAACTTTACATTTTGAGCTGTCACAGCAATGGCATGGCACCCGGTATCTCATTTCCTTCTCCACACCCAAAGATTTTTCTCATTTACAAAAATGTAGTCTTCAGCTCCAACTGACGCTGACTCAAATCGAAGGACATTACTTGAAGAAATTTATCAAACTCTGCATAGTTCTCACTGGTGTCTTCAAGTGCTTTATACAATTTTTACATATGCAGTAATACTCGTAAACACTTGTAAACAGACTCTGTAGTGTAAAACTGGTGGAGTTCCTCTTTAAGAAACAGTGATACAAAGCACACATGGTGAGTTGTTAATGGATTTCAACATGCAGCACCATCAATCCGGCACTTTATCACACAGTAGAGCTTTGTCTTTCTCTCCTACTGCTTCGTCTTCCTTCCAGCAGGTGTCTCTTGTCATTCATCATTCTGTCATCTCACCTGCCCGCAGTCATCACTCACTGCCCGTCTGTGCTTTTTTTAAATCCTCCCTTATAGACATTTATCCCCTCACACGCTCGAACTTGGAAGGTGCTAACCCACATTTTCATCTAGTAGTCCTTCTTCGGCATCTTTCCTGTCCTCATCCCCCACTCCCTCTTTCACTTCCCTTCTCCTGCCTCGCCCTTCCAGCATAATGACACTGACTCTGCAGCAGAAATTAAAGGCCGAGGTCTAATCACCAGCAGCACTAAGTGCAGGCCTGCAGCTCTGGGCTTCAAACCCCATTATAAACAGTGAGACAGTCAGCTCAGAGCGGTAATGATAATCTGCACAAAGCAGCCTGTTGATGACTGAGAGATGAGCCCTGCCCTCCCTTGTTAAACCGTGGCACGGTTAATGCTTTCTGCTGTGATTAAATAACAAAAGCACAACTATTAGTATGCATAATATAAAAAATCACAGTGATTATTATGCCCTTTGAATTGTTGCAATCACTGTTCACAATTACCAGACAACAGGTGTGAACGTGTTGCTTTCAGCTCAAGGTATTTACATGCCCCTCAATTAAAGGATAATCTGTGTTCATTCTTCTTTGGGTAGTTTTTCATAGTTAGACTGTAGATAACCATGACAAAAAACATATGCCTTCAACAAATATTTAGTAATTGTTTCAGTAACAATTAACTGCAGCCTCACTTTTTGACAGAACCTGATAACATAAGTGAATTTCGAGATAAAAATTGAGCCCTTTAAAGGACTGCAGATTACAATAAGCTGAAACTTCTTCCATGTGCCAAGAATTCCTTCAGTGGTCATTGTTCAGGAGGTTTTACCGGGACCTATATTATCAACAGAATTTTCGTCCTCAAAAAAACAAACAGTCCAGAACAGTGTTCAGCTTCCAGTAGGGCTGCCCTCTAATAGTTGAACAAACATTGGTCGACCAGCAAGGTCATTAGTTGGCAAGATTTCATTGGTCGCTGAGTCACAAAAAAAAACAAAAAACAAAAAACAAACATAAATGTAAACCTATATGACTGGACCATGCGGGAATTTAGTTTGAAAGGACAGACACAGGAAGAGGCTACGCTCAGCAGTCAGATAGGAGTCACGTTACAAACCAATCACAGCCGACAGATATCTTTCCCTTCTTCTGTAAATATTCAGTCTGATAAAAAAGGAAAAGTTGATCATGTTAGTGCAGGGCTACCCAGAGCTTTGCATCTGTCCCACGGACGATAGGCCTACACACTTATAAACAGCACCTGGAAGAGGATCAGCTCTGCACTCAGGATTTCGGGTAAATAGGCTATACGATGCTTGATAAGGTTGCTTAGCAACTTCTGATGCAACCTGCCGCTGCGTTCTTGAAAGCTGGTACAAAAAAGGCACAAGAGTAGCACCCAGCGCCCAACCTCGCATTTTCCAGGTGGTTAACGATGCAGCATGTGTACGACCCCTAATTTCCAGGGCTGGTACCTGCGGTTATTCCACAGGCTCGTTAATAACATGTCGGGCAGGAAATCCAAAGTGTGGGATCATTTTGAGAAGGTGAAGGACGAACCCAAGGTGATATGTAAACTCATCTTCATTGGTCGACTACAAACATGACGTATCATCTGAAACATGGAAGTAGCTACATGCCCATTAGCCCACAGCGTCATTAACAGGCGGCTCGCTCAGTGTGTGACGTGCACTTGTAGATAAAATATAGGCCTATATTAATGAAGGTTCATTAGTACGGTTTTGTATTTCTCTGTAATGTAGCACAGTGTTAACAATGTTACTGATACTATTCTTTCTCACACCTTCAACTCAAACCATTGTGTTGCCCCGCCCAAAATATATCATTTAATAATTGAATTAATATCGTAAACATGCGGGCGACTAGTCGACTAATGGCCCTAAATGATGACTATTGGTCGACTGGGAGAATTCTTAGTTGGGGGCCTTTTTCCTCTGTTAACTTGAAATCCAGACATTCAGGAGGTTTTCACCAGGAGCTGAATTATCCACAGAGGACTCTTTCTCTCCAAAACAAACAGATTAAAAAGACCTTGATTATGCATAACATTAAGTCTTAATTAAACGTAAACGGGTGAGTTATATAACAAGTCACCCCTCTACAGTTGTCGTGATTGGGAAAATTAGCTATAGAGGCCCAACCTGTTTTTGTACCAGGCTGTTAACAGGTTTGTTTCTGCTGTAAAGTTGGACATTTTAACATGGAGGTCATGAAGCCATTGACTGGCTTCTGGAGCCAGCCTCAAGTGGCCATTTGAGGAACTGCAGCTTTGGCACTTTGGCGTTGGCTTCATTTTATAGCCCCTGACATTGCTGCTTGGTAGAAACATGGTGGTGCAACATGGTGGACTCTGTGGACAAGGACTCGCTTCCCATGTAGATACAAACGGCTCATTCTAAGGTAGCAAAAACACAATTCTTATTTTCAGGTGTTTATACACTAATAGTCTGAGTGGGCGGAAGTTTGCTGCATAGATCAGCCTCTCATTGGGTGGAACGAGCCACCCGCTGAAGTCCCGCCCTACCACCTCCGGTTGTGTAGCAGTTTTCAACCGTTTTCAACACGTCCTTTTCTAACTTTTGCGGTGTTTGATGTTGCGGGGATGTAGCCATTTTTCTGCCATGGTTCGCGTCCTGTAGGTGAGATTTTTGTGGGCGTGTTACACCAAAACCTGTTTCCCCCCGGCAATATTTTTGCAAGCGCACCGTTGCTGTGGCACCGCCCAGAACGATTGTGATTGGTTGAAAGAAGTATAAGCAGCCAGGGCGTTTTTTTCTCCAATCTCACAGTGAGAGTCGGCCCAGCCAGACCTTTCTTTTCTTGAGAAAGGTCTGGTGAGCGAGACTAATACACTAATGAAAACATACTTATTATACGATATTTCATTTCTGCCGATGTATCCCCCTAAATCCTACACACTGGACCTTTAAAATGATCCGTCACAAGTCTAGATCCAAACCTCCTCGGGACAACTTGACTCATTCAGAGCTTTGTTTGGCCACCTCCTGAAATACTTCAGCCTTTTCTAAATGTGTCAGACTGTCGTGACTTCTCAGTGTGGTTTGCTAATTGCATCCCGGTGATGTTTTCTGATGTTGTGATGAGTAATAACTGTATAAACTAAAAAGATATCTATTTTTGGACTGTGTCATAAAGGGGCTCATCACACAGGACATTACACAATGACACATTTTGTTAACATGACAATAAGGATCATTTTGGGGTTTCTCTTTCTTTCCTTGGATCTTTATCAATCTTCCATCTTTGTGTTCTTTTATCTGTAATTTCACTCCAGCTGTCAGATATTATGTCAAATAAGAGCCTGAGAATCTACAAAGATGAGCCGGTTTAGTCAAAGATGTCAAATGTCCCACTGTGCACATTCACATCACTTGTCTCCACAATTTCTCTTCTCCCTGAGTCAGTTATGATTCGTGCCTCCGCTTCCACAGTTTCCCCGCCGTCAGACACAGCTGCATTAGGCCAGGTCTGGGTTAGACATCCATACAATGATAACTGGTCTAAATTACCAGCAGTTTCTTAATTATACCATCCCCTTAAGGCCTGTTAGCCAGGAACACAATTACAATTTGCAATCAGGGCCTAAAAGGGTTGTCACATTAGGTGTTGCTCAGAAACCTGCAGGGGTATTGATTACAGCAAAATGGCTGCTGCAGTTATGCAGGGTGAAAGGGTGAAACAGTTGGAAAAATTATGTGCATTTATTTCATTTGTGAAAAAAGAAAAGGCTTGGAAGAAGTGGATGTCTTTGTCTTGAAACACATGACTTGGCTCAACAGACTGTGGTGGTTTGAGGGGATTTATAGGAGGGAAAAAGAGTCTCAATGTTAATTTGAGAGATAATGAGTAAGCAAGGCAGGCTTTGCTAGAGATTTAACCATCAAGAAATGATTCAGGCAAACTGAAATGAAAGATTCTTGCATAAACAAGTTGTAAAGGTAAACACACAATTCAGAGTGCTTTTAAAAAGCATGCTTATTCTCAAACATGTCTGTATATTTACTCTTGATCTGGGTCTTGTGGCTGATAAGGCACAACAGAGAAGAAAGAGGTAAAGTGGATTAAAGTGTTGTCAATGAGTGCACACAGTAGAGGCACAAAAACACAAAACCAGAGAGTGCTCCCAAGAAGAACGACAGCATCTGTTGTTTCAGCAAGTGCCATAAAACGACAAGTGTTTGCATTCAAGCAAGGGGTTATCTCCGAATCTGAAAAGTGAAGCCAATGCAGAAAAGCCTTAAAGCTGTATTCTTTCTAATGGCCATCAGGGGGCGACTCCACTGGTTGAAAACGGAAGTCAGATTGTATAGAAGTCTATGCACAAATGATTCTACTTTTAACTTGATTTGTTACCTCAGTAAACATTTTTCTATGAGTTTATGGTCTTAATTGTTAATTTCAAGTTTTCTTTAAAACTGTTTGATGTTTGTTTTGTAAATTTTTGTCCCATTAGAGTAAAATAGACAAAGCAGGATATGCTTTATCACATGGCTACCTTCTGATTGATGAGTCAGATCCATCCCTTACTCCTCCACAGCACCAGCCTCTCAACCAAGCATGATCACTTCTGGCTCCAAAGACCACGATGACGATGGCCAAAATGCCAAAGCCGAGGCTTCATGATGGTAGTCCACAAACCAATGGGTGATGTCATGTTGGCTTCACCCACTTCTTTTAGAGTTCAAGGGACAAAGCCATCTGGTGGCTCAACAAAACATCGGCCATTAATGTGGGGGTGCAACCAATTGGTGGGGGTGACCACATCCATAATGTGTTATTAGGGAATTAATAGTGCTGTTGGTGCATTATGAATACCTGCACTCGCCTATGCACACTTCAACAATCTGTCTGTGGTAACATACTGTGAGTCGTTATTACAGACAGATTGTTGAAGTGTGTATAGGCGAGTGCAGGTATTCATAATGCATCATAAGCCCATCAGTCAACCTCGAGTTTATAACTAGTCAAGAGCATCCAGAAGACTCTTATAATTCATTGTAAGTCACATCTATAATGTTTTATGACTGCTGATACAGTGCATCAGGAAGCATTATGTGTGTTTACGCATGCAGTCAGAGCATTATAAATGCATGAATGGCTTTATACTGCATTATAGATGAGGACTTCATAGAAAGTGTTACCCTTATTATTGTAACCATAGCCACTTTCACACATGCACTACAAATCTGAAATTATCGAGACATTACCCAGAGGAGCTTTGTCTGAGAACACAACTGTCTGAATCAGTTACATCAGACATTAAATGAACTTTATCCTGCCAGCTCCCTGGTACAGAGTCAGTGCAATGTTTGACTGAGCCCATGTGTGAATAGAGTAGCGAACAGGCAGTGTTGATGATGTTTCAACCATGAGGCTCACATGAAACCAGAAGACGGTAAACATCCGAGGTTGAAGAAGAAGGGTCATTTACACAAAGAACGCAACAAAAATATCTAACTGGTAAGTTCTCTCGGCAAGGCCCGAAGCCGAAATCGTCAGACAAATTCAAGAGACTTTGTTGTTTATGACCAATTGCAAACCGGCAATGTGACCGTGGTGTCATCTGCATCAAGTCCTACCCAGGTGCCAACCCTTGCCTAAACCCCACAGTGTGAAAGAGAAAGTCTGTATAATGTCCACACCTGACTCTCTGGACGTTGTCGGGAGTTCATATGACAAACCAGCTCATGTCGATAAAGGTCCCTTGATCTTAACAAAATACTTATTTTAACCCAAACCAAAATATTTCCATAAACGTAACCAAGCCTTTACCATAGCACTGGCACATTTCTTCAACAGTGATTTGCAACAGGTTTTATTTGGAGGACTTGTTGCAAACAACAGTTTTGGAATAGCAGCAACAGGCTTCTAGCTTGGTGCTATTCGTCAGTCTGGAACTCATCCCAGAATGCAACTGGTGAAATGTGGGAGAACTGCTTAGGCAGGTCACTAATTTGTTTGTTTGTTTAGACCAAAACAATTTTATCTTAGGAGATGCAACAGTTTTTAAGCACCAATTTAAGGTTTACATTGTACCAGATCTGAGAGTCCGACTCATATACCAGACATAATATCGATATTATACTGTTCTGAAAACCCACATTATGGTGTTCATTATTTAGTTAGACGATATCATCTCATGGCCGCAGTATATGTTCCCCTGATTCTCACGTCATAAAGACAAGGCGCGCTGATTGAATGACCATCTGCTTCAGTCTCTTGATTGCGGGCATCCTGACTGTAAACAGGTTAAACCCTTTGACCCTGCCTCAGACATTTGCAATTTACCCTCAATGTCTCCCTCCACATCCCTGCTTCACACATTTACACAGCTCACTCATGCATACACACATACTACGGCACACATCCCACACACACCAACTGTTCGGTCTGAAGCTTGATCAGTCAGTCTGTCAGGTTTTCGGTTCCTAAGCAACATCCTCCAGTCATCAGCCAACTGTCAAAGAGTCTTGTCATATTGACATTTCTTGACAGAGACTAAATAGTCTCACAGCTCTGGCGTGAGCATAGATGCAGTCAGAAATTAACTTCTGCTCCTGGCACAGATGTCCTGAAAATTCTTAAAATGAGCAGCTAAGGCCCCAGAATGCTCCTGATTAGGTGTGCGCTTTCTTTGCATTTCACTATGTTCATGTTTTGTTCAGCGACTTGCCAAATATTCATGGTGGATGGAAATGCCGTCCCCTGTGGGTCAGTGTGGGTGATGTGTGACTGAGGGATTCACTTCAGTGAGTTCTGTATGAGAAAAGTAAAATGGTGGAAAACCCAAGTGTTGGCAGCCTGATGCAGTTGGAAACGTTGGCAGCACACAGCCAGCAGTATCACGCCAAAAGCACATCAACAAAAAAAAAAAAATACAAGGCAACTGTACACATGATGCTTTGCAGCCCCATATCTCAGAAATGATGCATGTTTCTTGCTTTTTTTTAATCTGTTTCTAAATAAATAAAATACCCATCCTCTGGGGGAGGGATCTTGAGGCACAGCCGGGGGGAGGAAGGGGTCCAGTTGGGGACCTCAGAGCTGCATCTCTTCCTTTCGCAGAGAGGGCAGAAAAGAGGTTCTGTTGACTTTATCACACCATGACCTCCAGCATTCACTGGAGTGGTTTGCAGCCAAGTGTGAAGCGGTCGGGATGAGAGTCAGCACCTCCACATCTGAGGTCATGGTTCTCTGCCAGAAACCAGTGGATTGCCCCCTGTGGGTTGGGATTGAGTTACTGCCTCAAGTGAGGGAGTTCAAATATCTCAGGACTTGTTCACAAGTGAGGGCAGAATAGAGCTTGAGATGGATTGGCGGTTTGGTGCGGCGTCTGCAGTGATGCAGGCGCTGCGCCAGACCATCGTGGTGAAGAGGGAGCTGAGCCAGAAGGTGAAGCTTTTGATTTACTGGTCCATCTACGTCCCAACCCTCACCTATGGTCATGAGCTCTGGGTAGTGACTGAAAGAATGAGATTGCAGATCCAAGCAGTCAAATGACATCTGGACAATGACATTTTGACATCTGGAGGGAGCTCAGAGTAGAGCTGCTGTTTCTTTGCATAGAAAGGGGTCAGTTGAGGTGGTTCGGGCACCTGATCAGGATGCTTCTTGGGTGCCTCTTGTTAGAGGTGATTCAGACACATCCCACTGGTAGGAGGCCCCGGGGCAAACCCAGAATACGCTGGAGGGATAACATGTCTCATCTGGCCTGGGAACACCTTGGGGTCCCCCAGGAGGAGTGGGTAAGTGTTGCTGGGGAGAGGGACGTCTGGGGCGCTTTGCTTGGCCTGCTGCCCCCACAACCCAGCTTTGGATGAAAATGGATGGATGGATATAATTTTCTTTTGTTTTCTTTATTCATTTCTTTCTTGATCTGCACCGTTCTATGTTGATGGAGGTGATCTGCTTGAGGATTTCAGATGGCTGTGCAGATCAATCAGACCCTTGAGGATTCTCATCTGCAAGTGATCCCAGGTTTTGGATCCTTTGCCACAGGGAGTTTTTCTGATGGTGATGCGCAGAGTCTTGGTAGGCAACCAGACGGGTACCTTCACCTTCAGGTTTTTCTCCTTAGCCCTGCGGATCAAGTCTGCGCAGACTTTCTCCAGAGATTTGACATTGTGGTCAATGAGGGTGATGCGGATGCAGTGAATGGCAACCTCAGTCTCAACAGGTGCCTTGTCAGTGTCCTTGAAAGCACCAACATAATAAGAAGAGATTTAAGCAAACAGCGGTGAGCCAGGAATGGGTACCACAGACGTGGTTAGCTCTTCCTTATTGTCATTTTTTAAGATAGAACACAATCACATAAATAGTAACAAAAGAACATTTTTTTCATTTGATAAATTAATATTAAAACACCAATCATAACTACTTTAGATTTGAAATGAAAATATACTTCGTAAACTAAAATTAAAAATAGTTCTGAAAGCAAAGCATGCTGTATTTCATTGTGTCTGTTCCTTTCTGTTTTTGGACTGCACTGAGCCACATTCAGGCCTCGAGTCTCATTCGAGCACTACAGTGAAGTATTGAATCTTTCATAACGTCAGACTGGACTGCACTTTCATTCACAGCTGAGTGCCATCGTGGAAGACAGGTGAAGTCTGACAGCCGTTCAAAGTGTCTCACCTGAAAGACTGGGACTTCTGAACTGTAAAGAATCTGGCTCGCTCTCAGCCGCTGCACACGCCCTTTCGCTATTCTTCTGGAAATGTCAAGGCCTTAACTGCTAATGATATAAAAACTGCACTTTCAAGGATCTTTGCGTATGTATGTCCCTGCTGTGCATGTGTGTGCATGTGTGTGTGAGAGAGTACACTCTTTTCTGCCCTCTCTGGTTGCCTGGACACCAGTACTGAGAGGCTGGCCTGTGTTTCACACAGCATGCCAACCCACCGCTTTACCAAGAGAGAGAGAGATGTGTGTGTTTGAGTGCTTCTTTTTGTGTGTTTTCATTTTTTTATCTGCACATCTGAATGTTTGTGTCGTGCATCCATATGTTTGTTGTGCAGTCTGCTTTTACGTGCATCTTATTCTGTGATTTTTCCAAACTTGTGGGCATGTTGGTGTGTGTGTCAGAGCAGGAGGGAGTGTTGACTGTGTGTGGAGACGCTTAGCAACATTTATGCCAACATACGGACCGTGGGTGTGGGACAGAGAGGGAGCAAGCACCAGGGCCAGACTGGGCCTGGTGGGAGGTGGCAATGTGTGTGTGGGGTTGTGACTTGGGTCTGATTTGGCAAATTACTCAGATTTGATGAACTACTACTCGAACAAATCTTTGATTAAACATGATGAATCTCAAATTTAGTCATCTGCTGTGTGTTGATTTGAGTCAGAGGAGAAAATAAAACATGAGTACAATCACGAAACAGGTTGATGTCATATGTGTACGCCCACTGCTGTACTCTGATTGCCTGCTGGAAGTTTCTATCAGCATTGATATGACTGAACCGTTTAATAAATTAATTTGTGCCAGCCTCAGTTTAGATTTTAAATAATGTTGCTTGATGCTTAGGGGTTGTGTTGTGTGCTGGTGTTATGTGCAATGCTGTTATGTGTAGTATATGATTTGAGGTAGACGAAGACGTAGAAATCCGACGCTTGGGCAGTGACTTGCGGTGTCTGAAACCAACGGAAAAGGCATCCTTTAGCGTCGGAATGATACGCGGCCGGTTGCCATTATTGTTTAACAGTGCCTGGTGGCGTCAGGTAGTGATGGCCAAATGAGGCCTCATGAACCACTGTCTTTATTTTCTGAAGCCACTAGGCGGTGCTGTTTGTTCAACAAAGGTGTGAAAGCACACTTCATTGCAAGTCCTTCAGCCTTTATCTTTAAACCAAGAGCGCCATCTGGTGGGGTCAGAAAATAAAGAAAGTGGTTCATGAGGCTTCATTTGGCCATCACTAGCGTCAGGGAGAAATGCGGCCCAACCACGTGTGTTTGTTGTTGAAGGGAAAAATAAACATCAATTTGCGGTGTTAAACCAACGTAGTGCTTTTATTTTTGAAAGAGACTCTATGTAAACATTAAATTACCTGTGAAAACAGACGTGTATTTTGGAAAAAGAGAACTTGACACAGTGTCACAGAATGTCAACAACCAATGCACCCAGGGTACACTTGGAAAGTCCATGACCAAATGTCATTATGTAACGAGGTTGGAGTGAGAATGTGTTGGTTTTTATATATTTTTTTTAATGGTGTATTCTTCATTACCTCTGGACTATCATTGTGAGGCAGCAATATGTTTGCAGCTCCTGAGTCCAAATTTACCTTCAGGGACAAGTAAGTATAGCGTATGGCATCGCATTGAATCTTATGGTTTTGTATCACATCCCATCGATATACCAAGCAGCAACCACCCCAGCATCGAAGCTGAAATCCATTAAGCTTTCTTTAAATCAAAACATTCTTGTATTCCACCTGTGCGGTGAAGTGCTGGTGAACTATTACAACCAAAGACCCTAAAATGTAGTGATGGCCAAATGAGGCCTCATGAACCACTGTCTTTATTTTCTGAAGCCACCAGATGGCGCTGTCTGTTCAACAAAGGTTTGAAAGCACACTTCATTGCCAGTCCTTCAGCCTTTATCTTTAAACCAAGAGCACCATCTGGTGGGGTCAGAAAATAAAGAAAGTGGTTCATGAGGCTTCATTTGGCCATCACTACTAAAATGTAATATGTAACGTATTCTGTTAGATTACTCAAACTAAGTAACGTATTCAAAATACTTTGGATTACTTTTCACGTACTTCATTATGGTCTTGCTGAGGTCGTTTGTCTGGGTCTTACATTTCGATGCCAAAGACAAATTCCTGACAGTGTCCTGGCTGTACATCTCCTCTACTGTTGTTGTGTGACGGTTGCACACTTTTTAAAAAGATCTGATCATTGGAAATGCATGCACTGTGTCCTAACAGCGTTACATCATGTAATCAAACCATGTAGGCTACCTAACAGCTGTACACTCGATTGGAGACTCAACTAGTGATGGCCAAATGAGGCCTCATGAACCACTGTCTTTATTTTCTGAAGCCACCAGATGGCGCTGTCTGTTCAACAAAGGTTTGAAAGCACACTTCATTGCCAGTCCTTCAGCCTTTATCTTTTAACCAAGAGCGCCATCTGGTGGAGTCAGAAAATAAAGAAAGTGGTTCATGAGGCTTCATTTGGCCATCACTAGGCATAACCACTTAAAACATGGGTGAATAAAGTGTAATGATGATGGATGTCATTACAGTTACCCATTAGTTTGTGGAATCCCGTTTTGAAGCCTTGAGTTTGGTAATTCGGCAGTTACCATCTTGGTTTTTTGAGCCAGAAGTGACCATATTCGGTCTGGTGTCATTATCTCCACTGAGCGTGATTACCTGCACTTACTATACGGATTAATTTCTGCCTAGTTATCAGTCACACAGGCCCATTCTCCTATTTTATACTCCCTTATTTAATTTCTCTCCCCATCTTCATTGTGTGCCATTGAAGCTCCATTTCCTGTCCTTCCTCTCATGACTTTCCCTCTGCTCTCCATCCCTCGCTCTCTCACCTAATTTTCTCTTTTCCATTTGCACCCCCCTCTAAAGAGCCTTTAGATCTCATTAGCGCCACAACTCAGCTGTGTCACATTCTCACCCCTCTGCCATGGCGGAGGAGGTGACGTGTAACATGGAGGCCTTTCTTTCAGACGCGCTGCAGGTCGTTGGTCTCCAACCAGAACTGATTCAATCATTACTGTAAAGGGACAAAGCCATAACGCCTGTGATGTCACCGCGAACTTCCTAACTGATGATCGGAGGTCGGATCGCTTTTTTAAGACACAGAGACTTTGTGCTGTTTTGTGTCCTCTTGTTGTTTTGTGTCTCTTTGTAGCTGTCAGCATCTTTTGTGGTTTTGTGTCCTTGTGGCTATTTTGTGTCTCTTTTTGAGCTATTGAGTCAACATATTGAATTATCTGTCTCTTTGAGGGATACTTGTGGGGTATTTTCTTTTTTTTTCTTTCTTTAAATATCAATATGTGTCTCTTTGAAGTATATCTGTCTTTTTATCATCATTTTGTGTCTCTTTGTAATTGTTTTGCATCAATTTCAGGTCATTTTGTGTCTCTTTGAGGTATATTTGTGTCTCTGTAGTCGTTTTGTGTCTATTTGAAAGTAAACAATGCCAATTGTTTCAATTTTCTGTCTCTTTGAGGGACGCTTGCGGGGTATTTTTTCGTCATCTTGTGTCTCTTTGTAGTCATTTTGTGTCTCTGTAGTTCTTTAGTGTCTCTTTCTAGTTCCTTTACATGTCTTTGTTGTCATTTTGTGTCTCTTTAAATGTCAATATGTGTCTCTTTGAAGTATATCTGTGTCTTTTATCATCATTTTGTGTCTCTTTGTAATTGTTTTGCATCTCTTTCAGGTCATTTTGTGTCTCTTTGAGGTACATTTGTGTCTTTAGTCATTTTGTGTCTAATTGTAATTCTTTTGCATGTCATTGTTTTCGTTTTGTGTCTCTTTAAAAGTCAATTTGTGTCATAATTTTCAATTTTACGTCTCTTTGTCTCTTTGTAGTCGATTTGTGTCTTTTTGTAGTCATTTTGTGTCTCTGTAGTTGTTTAGTGTCTCTTTTTTGAGTTCCTTTGCATGCCTTTGTTGTCATTTTGTGTTTCTTTAAATATCAATATGTGTCTCTGAAGTATATCTTTGTCTTTTATCATCATTTTGTGTCTCTTTGTAATTGTTTTGCATCTCTTTCAGGTCATTTTGTGTCTCTTTGAGGTACATTTGTGTCTCTGTAGTCGTTTTGTGTCTGTTTGTAGTTCCTTTGCATGTCTTTGTTGTTATTTTGTGTCTCTTTAAAAGTAAACTTGTGTCAATTTTTTTTTAAAATTTTCTGTCTCTTTGAAGTCGTTTTGTGTCTCTTCGTGTCTCTGTAGTCGTTTTGTGTCTGTTTGTAGTTCCTTTGCATGTCTTTAGGCCCGTTTCCACCGCAGGATCTTTGGGGTAATTTTACGGGGCCGGGGCCGTTGGTGCGTGTCTCCACCGCAGGAACCACCCCCGAGGGACAGAGTTCTGGAACTTTTACAGGGGCTAAACAAGTCCCTGCCTCGGAGTAGGTACTCAGAACGGCCCCGAGAGACTCCTGGCTGGGGCTTGGGGATTACTTGGTGCTGACT